>NW_026610749.1:0-177301 GCF_029499605.1 Hyla sarda
GGTAGTGCCGCCCACCTGCACTACCTGCCTACTGGGGGGTAATCTGGGGGTTCTACATGCCTGCTGGGGGAGGGGTTAATCTGGGGATACTACCTTCCTACTGGGGGTGAGGGGGTTAATCTGGGGGTACGAAATGCCTGCTGGGGGAGGGGGTTAGTCTTGGGTACTACCTGCCTACTGGCGGGAGGTGGTTAATCTGGGGGTACTACATGCCTGCTGGGGGGAGGGGGTTAGTCTGGGGGTACTACCTGCTACTGGGGGGGGTTCTAATATGGGGCTACTATCTGCCTACTGGGGGGGAAAGGGGCAATCTGGGGGTACTACCTGCCTACTGGGAGAGGGTTAATCTGGGGGTACTACCTGCCTACTGGGGGGGTTAATCTGGGGGTACTACATGTCTACTGGGGGAGGGGGTTAATCTGGGGGTACTACCTGTCTACTGGAGGGGGTTCTAATATGGGGCTACTACCTGCTTACTGGGGGGGGGGGGGGGGTAATCTGGGTAGTACTACCTGCCTACTGGAAGTTCATCTGGGTCCATAATCGCAATCACACAGTTTCCCCATATCGCGCAGCTCTACTAGCTGGCTACCTAACTACCTACATCAGTGTTTCCCAACCAGGGTGCAAAACTATGACTCCCAGCATGCCCGGAAATCCAGAGGTCGTCTGGGCGCTGTAGTTTTGCAACAGCTGAAGGAACCATGGTTGGGGAATGGGGACCTACCTACATATCTGGCAACCTGCTCTTTTACTGAGTGGGACACCAAGGGGGGCATTATTACAGACCTATAGATGAGGAGATTTTGTAGTGTTAAGGAGAGCACTGGAAAAATGCAAAGTCTAAGATGTTTGTTCTGCAGATGAAGAGAGATGAAGTTTTGGCTGGAAGAAGACATCATGGCAGTCTGAGTTGGACGGGGAAGAAAAGGAAAGTGGACGACGCTGATCAGAAAAGACGTGACCTGTGAGTTCTTTCATGTATCTGTAATCACTTATATGGGGTATATATCCTGTGTACAGCTGGAATATACCTCTATATGATCCTGTATATAATCACTTATATGGTATATATCCTGTGTACAGGCTTTGTGTGCGTAAGGTGGGGAGGGTGTGGAGGGGGGCCTCCGTGTCTATTTTGCTTGGGGCCCCCAAATTCCTTCAAACGGCCTTGCTTATTTAGTCTGTAGAGCCTGTGTAGAGATAGAATCTACCACTATATGGCATCACTGGATATAACTAAGTAATCACTTATACGGTCTGTCGTGGTAAAGAAAGTGGTTGTTGTCAGTCTGTCACTTGTGTATAGGAGGTCCTTCTAAACTCAGGTTACACGGTGACAACACTATTGCTGTTAAAGAGGTACTCCGACAATTTAAAACAATTCTTTATTCACAGGGGATAACTAGGTGATCTGTCAGGGTCTGACTGCTGGGACCCCCACCGATTACCAGGGTGTAGGGGAAATGTCCCCTGAAATGAAGGGAGCAGACCAGATCTCCATTCATTCTCTATGAAGGGGCACTGCTTCATAAACAATGAATGGTGTGCTGGCTACGTATGTGCGGTGTGTTATTACAGCAGTGGGAAAATAATGTCTTAGGGTGTGACTATGGCCATGGCTAGGCTCTAGCCCCAGGTGTTTTGGAGACCAAACAATGTTCCTAGGTATGGGTAAAGGTTATTGTTTTTATCTATAACCAATCCAGCTTTTAGACAACTTTTTCAAAATGCTGAACAACCACCTTAAGATGCATATACTTATCTGGGTTAGTTAAAAAAAAAAAAAAAAAAGTAATTTATAAAGTTAGTTTGAGTACAATTTTCTTTATCCCAATATATAAATCATGATTTCTCAAGCTGTAAATTATAGGATTTAATAAAGGTATCAATACAATATATAAAAGTGCAAAAAATTTGTCTTGCTCTGGATAATAACTTGATGCTGGTCTCATGTACAAGCAAATGATAGTACCATAGAAAATACTAATACAAGTGAGGTGGGAAGAGCAGGTAGAAAATGCCTTATGCCGTCCTTTTGCAGATTTAATCTTCAATATGGTAAAAATGATTAAGACATAGGAGATCAAAGTAAGCAAGAATGTAGAAAGGGTCAGAAGACTACCAACAATGTAATTCAGCATCTCTACTTTAAACGTGTCACTGCAAGAGATCTTAAGCAAAGGTGAGAGATCACAGAAGAAATGGTTAATATGATTGGATACACAGAATGATAGCTTAGATACAAGCAAAATATGTCCTGTTGGATCCAGAAGACCAATGACCCATGCAGATGTTGCCATCATGGAACACCGTTTCTGACTCATCAGGGAAGTGTAATGAAGAGGTTGACAGATTGCAATATAGCGGTCATATCCCATAGCCGCAAGTAAGATGACCTCAATGCTAGCCAAAGCAATGAAGAAATACAACTGGACCATGCAGGCCACAAATGAGATGGCTTTTCGTTTAGTGAGAAGTATATTCAGCAGTTTTGGCAAAATATTTGAAGTATAGGCAATGTCAATGAGAGAAAGGTTCAGCAATAAAATATACATAGGAGAGTGTAAGTGAGAACTCCCCCAGATGACCACAATAACTATTAAATTCCCAGAGAGAATGAGAAAATAGAGAAGTAGAATTGTTACAAAAATTGGTAACTGATGTTGTGGTATTTCTGATAATCCATGGATGGAGAACTCTGTCACATTGCGTGAGGCTTCTGGATTCATTCTATAGATGTCCCTGTCAAGAATAAACGTAGATACCTTGCATTTTGCATGCTTTCTGTTTATAAATTATTATTTCTGAAGCATCAATAACTAGTCAAAATTGCATCAACAATCTAACTAGATGACATGCAGATAAAAGAACAGAACTTACTGTATTTTATAGTACATTAAATCTGTAGAACTTGCCAGTGTTGACTCACTGTATACTTATATGGTAAGTTGGCTTGCAGGGGTAGTACAATATCAGCAAATAAAACTTGTCATAATTTTTTTCATATCCCTTAAATTTGAAATGCATCCTGGAAAAACTTTACACAGTTTTAGGCTAAGATTATACTGTAAGTACCAAAAACAATCCTTTCTAACTTAGAGCTCAAGAATGCTCTAGTAAGAGAGCAAAAGTACTGTCTGAATGGATGTGTACAAAGGGAAAAACTGCTACACCTGTCTATCCAGGAAGAGGCAAAGTGCGTAAATGGGCAAGATCAATCACAAATTGAACGGTGAATGTAAACATATATATATATATATATATATATATATATATATATATTTGCCACCAAACACATGTTGAAAAAACTCCAAAGAGGCCCTAAATGCAATTTCCACTCAAATGCAAACATGACAGAAAAAACGTCAGACCCAGAAAATTGCACTGGCGTTTTTTCAGGTGTTTTTTTTCTGTGAAAAAAATGCAGGGAAAAAAACAAGTGGAATCCTAGCCTTAATGCTTGTTTCACACACCGCATTTTGGGCCATATTTTGGTCAATAATTGAACCAAAAATGGTTCTTAAAGACGCAAGGTGTACCTGTTCGCCCTGCACCCGGTCCCGGTATATAACGCGGGCAGGGCCGTTTGAAGGAATTTGGGGGCCCCAAGCAAAATGGACATGGAGGCCCCCCTTGATGTTCATGCGCGTCACGCTCTAGGGCCGGCGTCAGGAGGTAGTAACGCCGGCCCTTGAATGCTGGGAGTGCGACGTGAGCGAACGTCTATATGAGGCGCCCACATTAGGTGCAGCACAGTTACCCCACGTTAGGTGCGGCACAGCCCCCCCCACGTTAGGTGTGGCATAGTTCCCCCTACGTTAGGTGCAGCACAGTTCCCCCATGTTAGGTGCGGCACAGTTCCCCCCACGTTAGGTGCGGCACAGTTCCCCCCATGTTAGGTGCGGCACAGTTCCCCCCACGTTAGGTGTGGCACAGTTCCCCCCACGTTAGGTGCGGCAGAGTTCCCCCCACATTAGGTGCAGCAGAGTTCCACCCACATTAGGTGCAGCAGAGTTCTCCCCACATTAGGCTAGCAGTGTTCCCCCACATTAGGTTCAGCATAGTTCCCCCACATTAGGCAGTATAGTTCCCCACATTAGGTGCAGTATAGTTCCCCACATTAGGTGCAATATAGTTCCCCACATTAGGTGTAGTATAGTTCCCCACATTAGGTGCAGTATAGTTCCCCCACATTAGGCTGTAGTCCCCCCACATTAGGTGCAGTATAGTTCTCCACATTAGGTGCAGTATAGTCCCCCACATTAGGTGCAGTATAGTTCTCCCCACATTAGGTGCAGTATAGTTCTCCCCACATTAGATGCAGTATAGTTCTCCACATTAGGTGCAGTATAGTTCCCCACATTAGGTGCAGTATAGTTATCCACATTAGTATAGTCCCCCACATTAGGTGAAGTATAGTTTACCCCACATTAGGTGCAGTATAGTTCTCCACATTAGGTTGGCAGTATAGTTTACCCCACATTAGGTGCAGTATAGTTCTCCACATTAGGTTGGCAGTATAGTTTACCCCACATTAGGTGCAGTATAGTTCTCCACATTAGGTTGGCAGTATAGTTCTCCACATTAGGTTGGCAGTATAGTTCTCCACATTAGGTTGGCAGTATAGTTTACCCCACATTAGTTGCAGTATAGTTCCCCACATTAGGTGCAGTATAGTTCTCCCCACATTAGATGCAGTATAGTTCTCCACATTAGGTGCAGTATAGTTTACCCCACATTAGGTGCAGTATAGTTCTCCACATTAGGTTGGCAGTATAGTTTACCCCACATTAGGTGCAGTATAGTCCCCCCACATTAGGTGTATTATGTTCCCCCACAGACATACAGCCTCCAGCCATACAGTGTATGGCTGGAGGCTGTATGCCTGTTTACTGCCCTACTTCAGTGTTCTGACCACTGCTCCTTTTGTCCGGCCACCATAGCAGTAGGTCCCGGGACTGGAGGAGCGGTGGTCAGAGCACTGAAGCTTATGTGCCGCTGGTCACTTACCATGCTGGCCAGCGCATGTCCTGTTCGCTCCTCCGCGTTGCTTTCCAATGGGCGCACGCATGGGACAGTGCAATTGCCCCGTTCCCCCCCCCCCCTGGATCTGCCGCTGCATGCATTATATACACACAACACACTGTACACATTACATACTGTACATGCATGCTTCATACACACACCATACTGTATACATTACATACAGTACATGCATGCTTCATACACACACACCATACTGTATACATTACATACTGTACATGCATGCTTCATACACACACAGATACTGTACACATTACATACTGTACATGCATGCTTCATGCACACACAACACACTGTACACATTACATACTGTACATGCATGCTTCATACACACACAAAACACTGTACACATTACATACTGTACATACAGCATACACACATACTGTACACATTACATACTGTGCATGCATCACACACACACTGTACACATTACATACTGTACATGCATTATACACACACACTGTACACATTACATACTGTACATGCATTATACACACACATACTGTACACATTACATACTGTACATGCATCATACACACACATACTGTATAAATTACATACTGTACATTCATCATACACATACTGTACACATTATATACTGTACATGCATCATACACACACACACTGTACACATTACATACTGTACATTCATCATACACACATACTGTACACATTACATACTGTACATGCATCATACACACAACACACTGTACACATTACATACTGTACATACATCATACACACATACTGTACACATTACATACTGTACATGAATCACACACAAACTGTACACATTACATGCTGTACATGCATCATACACACAGATAGAATAGATCAGTGTTTCCCAACCAGGATGCCTACAGAGATTGCAAAACTACAACTCCCAGCATGCCCAGACAGTCTTTTGCTGTCCGGGCATGCTGGGAGTTGTAGTTTTGCAACAACTGGAGGCCCCCTGGTTGGGAAACACTGGTATAGATACACACATGCACTTTACATATAGTCATCCACAGTAGTAGCACACACACAGGCACAGTACATAGACATACACATATGTACACTCTTCTATATCCACACACACATGCTTATACATATATATATATATATATATATATATATATATATCCACACACACGCTTATACACAAATACATGCAGGGACACCTACTATAGTCAGGCCCCATGTTGAACAGCCTCTGCGGTCTCCTTTCCTCACAGCTCTCTCCTCCTCCCCTCCTCCTGCTCAGACGGCTGAAGGCTCAGAGAAGAGTCCGGGCTGAGGGAAGATACCAAGTGCAGCGGGGGTGGGGGAGCATGATTGTGGTGAGGTGAGAAGAACTCCAAAGCTGCAAATTAGTTTATTTTAAAAACATGTCAGACATTCAGGGGCCCTCTTGTTTGGGTGCCTGGGGCCCGGAGCACAAACTTCAAGAGCAGGATTGTTAATCACTACAGGACGGGCAAGCACTGGCTGTGCTCGGGGGCCCCCAGCCAGCTTGTGGCCCCAAGCAATTGGTTTGCCTGTCCTGTAGCGACGTGCCTGAACGCGGGGTCACGCCAGGTCAGTCCCAGCAGCTAATGACAGTCTGGACCCTAGTCTAATAGCGTGCGGCACTGATCGCCTCATCTAAAATGAAAGTGAAAGCTTCCAGGAAGCTCAGTCGGGCTGATCGGGACCATCTCAGTGAAATCGCAATGTCCCAATCAACTAAAACACGAGCGGAGGTCCCCTTACCTGCCTCTGTCACGTCCAATTGGCGATTGATTGCACCAAGCCTGATATCCAGGCTTACGCAATCGACCGCCAGTAACACTGATCTTTGCCGTGTCAATGATCTGTGTATGAGATCGATATGTGCAGTGTAATAGCCACTAGGAGGGGCTATAACATTGCAAAGAAAAGTGTGAAAAAAAAGTTAATAAAGATCATTTAACCTCTTCCCTAATAAAAGTAAGAATAACCCCCCTTTCCCATTTAAAAAAAAAAATAAATAAAAATAAAAATAAACATATGTGGTATTGCCGGGTGCAGAAATTTCCAAACTATAAAGATATATCATTAATTAAAATGTACGGTCAATGGTGCACAAAAAATCCAAAGTCCAAAATAGAGTATTTTTTGTAACTTTCTATATCATGAAAAAATGAATAAAAAGCGATTAAAAAGTCCGATCAGTATAAAAATGCTACTGATAACAATTTCAGATCACAACACAAAAAATGAGCCCTCTTACCGGCGCATACACGGAAAAATAAAAAAGTTATATGGGTCAGAAGATGACAATTTTAAACATATACATTTTCCTGCATGTAGTTATGATTTTTTTTAGAAGTAATACAAAATCAAACCTATATAAGTAGGGTATCATTTTAACCCTATGGACCTACAGAATAAAGATAAGATGTCATTTTTACTGAAAAATGCACTGCGTAGAAACGGAAGCCCCCAAAATTACAAAATGGCATTTTTTTCTTCAATTTTGTTGCACAATTAATTTTTTAATTAAAATGATTAATGTCACTGCAAAGTAGAATGGATGGCACAAAAAATAATAAGCCATAATATGGAATTTTAGATGCAAAATTGAAAGTATTATGATTTTTAGAAGGTGATGAGGAAAAAATTAAAATGCAAAAACAGAAAAACCCTGCAGGGGTTAAACACAGGAAAATTTGTATCCTTTCACTTAAGTTTTCTTCTTGGTTGGACCCACTCTTGGTTTTGATAAATCTACTGACCAAAATGAGTTCTAATCTATCCTTAGTTTGAGAGTTTAAGCCTTTAGTTTTTTGATAATAAGAATAAGTCAAATAGGGAATCATTTGGGGGGGAATAACATTTTGCAAAAAATATAAAGAAAAAAACACAATAGAAATAAATATGGAGAAACAAAACCATTTAGCCCCTCTTGTTGCATGACTTTAATAAGGGTTTTTAGATTCCTCTTTCACCTGACATAAGGAGTATTCCACTTTAAGCAATCAAATGTTATTCTTTGCATTACAGAATTTCCAATATACTTTAATTTCTCAAGGTTTTCTGAAGCACAGAAGGGAGCAGGAATAATTATGCACACGTTTGCTTTATAGTGTATACATCTAAATGTTTAAGTATACCGCACTTATATGGAATAAAAATAATAATTTCCCAAAAGAGTTCATCTACAATGTTACTTACACTTTATATTCCTGTATTGTAGTGTTCTCAACCCAGATACAATTTTTGATCTAGATGATCTGTCATTAGAGACAAGTTGTCTATGTCCCGCATCAATATAGACCAAACTACAAAGGGTTAGTCTGGTCTATTGTGCACCTAATTTATCAAATGGCGCACAGCTCTTGATAAATTCTGTGCACAGACTGCATGATGTATGCTTTAGTCTATATTTAAACCTGCTCCAACATGGTCTGACATTTCGGCGTACTTTCAGCCTATGCGACTTGTCGCTGAAAAGTCGCTTTTGATAAATTCAGCACCAATGCATTTTTCAATGCATTTCAGTCTAAAATAGACTTGCATGCATCATGTTCTAAAAATCCTCTAGAGCAAAAGTTGCAGAAAAGTCGCACAGATTTAGACTGCGACTTTCTGTGCGACAAATTTAGACAAGAAAAACCAGTCTAAATCCTTTGATAAATCTCCCCCTATTTGTTTTCTAGACACTGGATCAAGTGACTTTTTATTATTTATGGAACACAATATATTAAGGAAACATTTTACCTAATTCAATCTAAAGAGGATAATAATAGACAAAGCAGTGGTGTATCACAAGTTCCGCAGCAGTGAACCACTTATGAGCTCTCCACTGATCTTATATACTTTTTGCTTTACAAACAGGTTGCGTCCCAAGAGAAATCAACTAAATATATCAAGAAATGTTTTATATCTATTGCATAATGATCCTTAAAAGTTTATCAGTCAAAACAAGCACAAATATTTGAAGTAGAAGTTCAACAATATTATTATATGTAATTAGAGATGAGCAAATTTTTGAAAAGTTTGATTTGGCCGATTCGCTGAATTTTCTGAAAATTTTTTTGTATTAAAAACGGCTATTTCAGGCCCTACTCTCTTGCTCTTCTGAGTGTTGCTGTGTAAGAGGGGGCGTGAAAGAGGAGTTACAAAAACTGTGATTATCTGTTGTGTGGAGTGAATCTGTGGAGTGGGTGCGACTGCCTATAGCCCACATTCATATTTTGGGTAAGTTTTTCTCTTTTGCACAAAGTGGGATAACTGTTAGAGTTTAAACACCCTTTTTCATTTTTTTTTCTCTGTTCCACCTCTAGGGGGAGGAGGAGTAGATTGGGCACAGGTGTATAAATCTTAGCTTGGGACTCTTATTCAGAGCTTGCTCTTCTGAGTGTTGCTGTGTAAGTGGGGGCGTGAAAGAGGAGTTTCAAAAACAGGAGTTTGAAAGCAGGAGGTTGAGATCGCTGTGAGTGTTAATTTCTGAACCCACAAGGTCTACAAAAAAATTTAAGTGTAATTTTGACTGTGCTTTTGCCTATACATTTGTGAAATCCCCATAACTAGATGGCCTCCATGTTGGAAAATGCAGTCCAATGTACATCCTGTTCAATGTATGCAATCCTTGAACAACAGTTTGAGGGTGCATATTGTTGTGCGAGATGTGTGCTAGTTGTCCGTTTGGAAGCCCAGATCCTGCATCTAGAGGGGCGACTGGCAACAATGAGAAGCATTAACAACATGGAGAGGAGTCTCGTGCTCACTGAGCAGGCACTCTCGGGAATAGAGGTGGGGGAGGACAGTGGGACGGAGTTGCAGGACAATCAGGCAGTTAGCTGGGTTACAGTTAGAAAGAGGGGTAGGGGAAAAAGTGTCAGGGAGGCTAGTCCTGAACTGGCACACCCCAACAAGTTTGCCCGCTTGGCAGATGAGGGGGATGCCATTACAGAGCTAGCAGAACTGCAGCAGGATACCGCCTCTGACCGCCAGGGGGGTGTCTGCTCCAGTAAGGAGGGAGGGAGGAGTACAGGGCAGGCCAGACAGGTACTAGTGGTGGGGGACTCAATTATTAGGGGGACAGACAGGGCAATCTGTCACAAAGACCGGGATCGCCGAACAGTGTGTTGTCTGCCTGGCCCACGAGTTCGGCACATCGCGGATCGGGTTGACAGGTTGCTGGGCGGGGCTGGAGAGGACCCAGCAGTCATGGTACATATTGGCACCAATGACAAAGTAAGAGGTAGGTGGAGTGTCCTTAAAAATGATTTCAGGGACTTAGGCCGCAAGCTTAAGGCAAGGACCTCCAAGGTAGTATTTTCTGAAATACTACCAGTACCACGAGCCACACCAGAGAGGCAGCGGGAAATCAGGGAGGTAAACAAGTGGCTCAGAAGCTGGTGTAGGAAGGAAGGGTTTGGGTTCATGGAGAACTGGGCTGACTTCGCTGTCGGTTACCGGCTCTACAGTAGGGACGGGCTGCACCTCAATGGGGAGGGTGCAGCTTTGCTTGGGGAGAAGATGGCTAGAAGGGTGGAGGAGTGTTTAAACTAGGGACTTGGGGGGAGGGAACCTACAGCAAAGAAGGGGAAGATAGTGTAGATAGAGAGGTGGGAATTATAAATGTACCTGGGGGTGGAGCGGAGGGAGGGGTTAGAATAGTTAATAGGAATAGGCTTCATAGGAAAATAAAACTTATACCCTTGAATCCCATTAACCCCAATAACATAAAGGATGGAAATGTAAAGTGTATGTTCACAAATGCCAGAAGCCTAGCAAATAAAATGGGGGAGCTTGAGGCCTTGGTACTGGAGGAACATATTGATATAGTTGGGGTCACTGAGACATGGCTGGACTCCTCGCATGACTGGGCTGTCAATCTGCAGGGGTTTACATTGTTTCACAAGGATAGAATGAACAGAAAAGGTGGTGGAGTCTGTCTGTATGTAAGAAGTGGTATGAAAGTCAGTGTGAACGATGCCATAGTGTGTGATGATTTTGAGGAGGTGGAATCACTGTGGGTAGAATTACAGAGGGAGGGAAATACTGAAAAAATAATATTTGGGGTAATCTACAGACCCCCTAATATCACTGAAGAGATAGAAGTTCAGCTTCATAAACAAATAGAGATTGCCGCCCGGGCAGGTACAGTGGTAATAATGGGAGATTTTAACTATCCAGATATAGATTGGGGTCCGGGGTTGGCTAAAACTACAAAGGGCCGACAATTCCTAAATTTATTGCAGGATAATTTTATGGGCCAGTTTGTGGAGGACCCAACAAGAAGTGATGCCTTGTTGGATCTGATCATTTCCAACAACGCAGAGCTGATTGGTAATGTAACTGTGCCGGAAAACCTTGGTAATAGCGACCACAATATAGTTACTTTTGACTTAAAATGTAGAAAACAAAGACAGGCGGGGAAGGCAAAAACATATAACTTTAAAAAGGCAAACTTCCCTGGGCTGAGGGCTGCACTACAGGACATAGACTGGGGGGAGGTGTTGTCAAATACTGATACAGAAGGTAAATGGGACATCTTTAAATCAACTCTAAATAACTATACATCTAAATATATACCAAAAGGGAACAAATATAAACGATTAAAACTAAATCCTACATGGCTGACACATGATGTTAAAAGAGCAATAAACAACAAAAAAATAGCCTTCAAAAAATACAAATCTGATGGGTCAGCGATAACATTTAAACAGTACAAAGAGCTTAATAAAATCTGCAAAAATGTAATAAAAACAGCAAAAATTCAAAACGAGAGACAGGTGGCCAAAGAAAGCAAAACTAATCCTAAATATTTTTTTAGATATATAAATGCAAAAAAACCAAGGACAGAGCATGTAGGACCCCTTAATAATGATAATGGGGTGGTTGTCACAGGCAATCAAGAGAAAGCGGAGCTACTGAATGGGTTCTTTAGTTCTGTACTATGGAAAAAGGAGCTGACATTGGCCAGGTCAGTGCTGGTAACACATCATGTAATGTACTGAACTGGCTTAATGTAGAGATGGTACAAGGTAAGTTAAGTTATATAAATGTAAGCAAATCCCCAGGGCCGGATGGACTACACCCAAGAGTTCTTAGAGAGGTAAGTTCAGTAATATCTGTACCCTTGTTCATGATATTTAGAGATTCTCTGGTGTCTGGTATTGTGCCAAGGGACTGGCGCAAGGCGAATGTGGTGCCAATGTTCAAAAAGGGCTCTAGGTCTTCCCCAGGAAACTATAGACCGGTAAGTTTAACGTGCATTGTGGGTAAATTGTTTGAAGGACTTATAAGGGATTACATACAAGAATACATAGGGGATAATAGTATTATAAGTGATAGCCAGCATGGGTTTACTAAGGATAGAAGTTGTCAAACCAATCTAATTTGCTTTTATGAAGAGGTGAGTAGAAGCCTTGACAGAGGAATGGCTGTGGATATAGTGTTTCTGGATTTTGCTAAAGCGTTTGATACTGTCCCTCATAGACGTCTGACAGGTAAGTTAAGGTCTTTGGGTTTGGAAATTTTAGTTTGAAACTGGATTGAACACTGGCTCATGGATCGTACCCAGAGAGTGGTGGTCAATGATTCGTACTCTAATTGGTCCCCGGTTATTAGTGGTGTACCCCAAGGTTCAGTACTGGGCCCGCTGCTGTTTAATTTATTTATCAGTGATATAGAGGATGGTATTAACAGCTCTGTTTCTATCTTTGCAGATGACACCAAGCTTTGTAGCACGGTACAGTCTATAGAGGATGTGCATAAGTTGCAAGATGACTTGGATAGACTAAGTGTCTGGGCATCCACTTGGCAAATGAGGTTCAATGTGGATAAATGTAAAGTTATGCATCTGGGTACTAATAACCTGCATGCATCGTATGTCTTAGGGGGGATTAAACTGTCAGAGTCACTGGTAGAGAAGGATCTGGGTGTACTTGTAGATCACAGACTACAGAATAGCATGCAATGTCAGGCTGCTGCTTCCAAAGCCGGCAGGATATTGTCATGTATCAAAAGAGGCATGGACTCAAGGGACAGGGACATAATACTCCCCCTTTATAAAGCATTGGTATGACCTCACCTGGAATATGCTGTTCAGTTTTGGGCACCTGTCCATAAAAGGGACACTGTGGAGCTGGAAAGGGTGCAGAGACGCGCGACTAAACTAATATGGGGCATGGAACATCTTAGCTATGAGGAGCGATTAAAGGAGTTACAATTGTTTAGTCTTGAGAAGAGACGTTTAAGGGGGGATATGATAAACGTATATAAGTATATTAATGGCCCATACAAAAAATATGGAGAAAAACTGTTCCAGGTTAAACCCTCCCAAAGGACGAGGGGACACTCCCTCCGTCTGGAGAAGAAAAAGTTTAGTCTCAAGGGGCGACACGCCTTCTTTACCGTGAGGACTGTGAATTTATGGAACGGTCTACCTCAGGAACTGGTCACAGCAGGAACAATTAACAGCTTTAAAACAGGATTAGATACATTCATGGAACAAAATAACATTAATGCTTATGAAGAAATATAAAATCCCATCCCTTCCCCAATATCGCGCCACACCCCTACCCCTTAATTCCCTGGTTGAACTTGATGGACATATGTCTTTTTTCGACCGTACTAACTATGTAACTATGTAACTATGTAATTATTAATTCCCTTCTTGGAAAGTGTTAATCGCCCATAAAAGGGCAGCCCCACACAGGAACCTCTCCTTATTTTCACCTAAAAATCCCATTAAATGGCAGTGTTTGTAGGTGGAAATAGGTAGAGGAATTAATAATGCGAGAGTAGGAAATTACAGGGGAAGTTTTTACCCCGACCGGTTACAATGAACCATATGTTTTTCCCTTCCACCTTTTAGAGGTCTTTGCATCACATCAAGACTTGGTAGTGTAGGTGGCACATGGTGTTTTTTTGAACACCTTTCCTTTTGTTTGATTTAAAAAAAAATTTGGGTACATATATTTTATCCTAAGAAAAGTTACGTTTTAGCTAATGCATATCCTCAATACTTACTTGCTTGGCACTATCTAGACATGTGCAATTCGGTTCGGCACGAATGTCTAAATTAACGAATTTTACCGTTTTCGTGCATTCGGACCGAACCGAATGCACGAAAACATATTTTGAACATTCCCGAATAGCCACGATAATACGAATAGCAAAGTAACGAATACATTCGTTATTTCCCAACCCATAATGCTGTAAATAACGAATGCATTCGTTATCTGTAAACGAACGTGAATAATTCATTCTGATAACAAATATAATAAAAAGGATATAGATAGTTTGATTTTTCGGATACATTCGGTATTCGGGTACATTCGGTAAATCTTTTTATTCTTTTTTTGGACTTTAGCGATCCTAAAAAATTATGGAGATACCTTTTTTATAAAAATTTCGTAGGGTATCATAAAAAAATCATAATAAAAAAGATACAGTGGTGATGGAAAAAATTGTATCTAATGAAATGTATCATTTTTATTATGAAATGTTTATTCATTTTTAAACAGGGATCAATTTATGTGAGCGGGTAAAGCACTAAAAATGTAGCCGACAATAATGAAAATGTAGTGTGTGCGTGTTTTTCACTTTTTTTTAAAACATTTTTTAGGTAGTACTACTACTCCCAGCATGGAACACACTCTTCCATGATGGGAGTAGTAATTACCTGTACTAATTGACAGATCGCAGGGGTCCCTTGCGATCCTCTTGTATAATGTATAGATGCGGCGGCCGCTCTTCTATGGTCCCCTGCACTCACGTATATGTACACATATTCATATTTCCCACAGAGCTGTGATTGGCCAGATGGTTCTAGCCAATCACAGCTCTCTGTGAGAAATAGGAATATGTGTATATATACGGCCGTGCAGGGGACCATAGGAGAGCGGCCGCTGCATTCATACATTATACTGGAGGATCGCAGCGGACGTCAGGAGTGATACCTGCAGTGATCTTTCCTTTACTACAAGTACTAATACTCCCAACATGGAGCACACTCTGCTCCATGCTGGGAACTGTAGTACCTGCATTAATAGACAGATCGCAGCGGGTGTCAGAAGTTACACTCGCTGCCATATGTCTACTAATGCAGGTACTACAGCTCCCAGCATGGAGCAGAGTGTGCTCCATGTTGGGAGTATTAGTACCTGCAGTAAGGGACAGATCCCAGGGATGTCACTTCTCCTGACACCCACTGCGATCGTCCTGATGTGAATGTCGGGATCAGCTGTTCTCAGGGCTACAGAGCCAGGAGAACAGCTGACGCTGAGCCGTAGGTATACATCGTATATCTACTGCCCAGCAAGAACTTACAGTGAGCTTGCAATGTGTATACAGTATACACATTGCTGGCTCACTTAACCCCTTGCTGAGCTGTGCGCTATGCGCAAGCCCAGCAAGGGAAGAGTTAACTTACACTGCTGGACAGTGTAGGTTAACCCTTTGGGCGGTATACACTATATACAGCTATCTATAGATAGCTGTATACAGTGTATACAGAAGACGAAGTCCGGCTTACTTCCCTCGAGTCCCGGGCGGGGTTCGTGTAGCTCCGCCCCCTAGTGATGACGTCATTAGGGGGCGGAGCTACAGAAGGGAACAAGGCTAGTTTATCTGAAGCTCTGTTCACATTGTACGTTTTGTATAATGTGAACAGACCCTTCTGGCAGTGTCCACCCAGACAGGGAGACTCCAGCTGTTGCTAAACTACAACTCCCAGCATGCCCAGACAGCCAAAGGCTGTCTGGGCATGCTGGGAGTTATAGTTTTGCACCAATTGGTGGCTCCCTGTTTGGGTAGACATTGCATCATGGGTGCTCTCCCTAGCGGACAGCGCCAAAAATGTCATAACCAATTTTTTGTGTTTTTTTCTTCTCGTTTCAGATCCGTGTATGCAGAGGATTACTGCGGATTCGATGGATTACGGCGGATTATTTATTTTTTCCTTTAATAAAATAGTTAACGAGGGCTGTGGGGGAGTGTTTTTTTAAATAAAATAATTTTTCCAATGTGTTGTGTTTTTTTTTTTTTATTGAATTTTCAAGGTTAGTAGTGGACGCTGTCTTATTGACGGAATCCATTACTAGGCCAGGGCTTAGTGCTAGCACCCAAAACAGCTAGCGCTAACCCCCAATTATTACCCCGGTACCCACCGCCACAGGGGTGCCGGGAAGAGCCGGTACCAACAGGCCCGGAGCGTCAAAATGGCGCTCCTGGGCCTAGGCGGTAACAGGCTGGCGTTATTTAGGCTGGGGAGGGCCAGTAACAATGGTCCTCGCCCAACCTGGTAACATCAGGCTGTTGCTGTTTGATTGGTATCTGGCTGAGAATGAAAATACGGGGAACCCTATGCGTTTTTTTTTTAATCTTTTTATTTAAATTTAAAAAAAAAACGCATAGGGTTCCCCGTATTTTCATTCTCAGCACAATACCAACCAAACAGCAACAGCCTGACGTTACCAGGGTGGGTGAGGACCATTGTTACTGGCCCTCCCCAGCCTAAATAACGCCAGCCTGTTACCGCCTAGGCCCAGGAGCGCCATTTTTGACGCTCCGGGCCTGTTGGTACCGGCTCTTCCCGGCACCCCTGTGGCGGTGGGTACCGGGGTAATAATTGGGGGTTAGCGCTAGCTGTTTTTGGGGCTAGCACTAGGCCCTGGCCTAGTAATGGATTCCGTCAATAAGACAGCTTCCGCTACTAACCCTGAAAATTCTATAAAAATTAAAAAAAAACACAACACATTGGAAAAATTATTTTATTTAAAAAAACACTCCCCCACAGCCCTCGTTAACCATTTTATTAAAGGGAAAAAAAATAATCCGCCGTAATCCATCGAATCCGCAGTAATCCTCTGCATACACGGATCTGAAACGAGAAGAAAAAAAAACACAAAAAATTGGTTATGACATTTTTGGCGCTGTCCGCTGGGGAGAGCACCCATGATGCAATGTCTACCCAAACAGGGAGCCACCAATTGGTGCAAAACTACAACTCCCAGCATGCCCAGACAGCCTTTGGCTGTCTGGGCATGCTGGGAGTTGTAGTTTAGCAACAGCTGGAGTCTCCCTGTCTGGGTAGACACTGCCAGAAGGGTCTGTTCACATTATACAAAACGTACAATGTGAACAGAGCTTCAGATAAACTAGCCTTGTTCCCTTCTGTAGCTCCGCCCCCTAATGACGTCATCACTAGGGGGCGGAGCTACACGAACCCGGCCCGGGACTCGAGGGAAGTAAGCTGGACTTCGTCTTCTGTATACACTGTATACAGCTATCTATAGATAGCTGTATATAGTGTATACCGCCCAAAGGGTTAACCTACACTGTCCAGCAGTGTAAGTTAACTCTTCCCTTGCTGGGCTTGCGCATAGCGCACAGCTCAGCAAGGGGTTAAGTGAGCCAGCAATGTGTATACTGTATACACATTGCAAGCTCACTGTAAGTTCTTGCTGGGCAGTAGATATACGATGTATACCTACTGCTCAGCGTCAGCTGTTCTCCTGGCTCTGTAGCCCTGAGAACAGCTGATCCCGACATTGACATCAGGAGGATCGCAGCGGGTGTCAGGAGGAGTGACATCCCTGGGATCTGTCCCTTACTGCAGGTACTAATACTCCCAACATGGAGCACACTCTGCTCCATGCTGGGAGCTGTAGTACCTGCATTAATAGACATATCGCAGCGAGTGTAACTTCTGACACTCGCTGCGATCTGTCTATTAATACAGGTACTACAGCTCCCAGCATGGAGCAAAGTGTACTCCATGTTGGGAGTGGTAGTACTTGTAGTAAAGCGAACATCACTACAGGTATCACTCCTGACAGCCGCTGCGATCCTCCAGTATAATGTATGAATGCGGCGGCCGCTCTCCTATGGTCCCCTGCACGGCCGTATATATACACATATTCCTATTTCTCACAGAGAGCTGTGATTGGCTGGAACCATCTGGCCAATCACAGCTCTGCGGGAAATATGAATATGTGTACATATACGTGAGTGCAGGGGACCATAGAAGAGCAGCCGGCGCATCTATACATTATACAAGATGATCGCAAGGGACCCCTGCAATCTGTCAATTAGTACAGGTAACTACTACTCCCATCATGGAAGAGTGTGTTCCATGCTGGGAGTAGTAGTACTACCTAAAAAATGTTTTAAAAAAAAGTGAAAAACACGCACACACTACATTTTCATTATTGTTGGCTAAATTTTTAGTGCTTTACCCGCTCACATAAATTGATCCCTGTTTAAAAATGAATAAACATTTCATAATAAAAAAGATACATTTCGTTAGATACAATTTTTTTCATCACCACTGTATCTTTTTTATTATGATTTTTTTATGATACCCTGCGAAATTTTAATAAAAAAGGTATCTCAATTATTTATTAGGATCGCTAAAGTCCAAAAAAAGACTAAAGATTTACCGAATGTACCCGAATACCGAATGTATCCGAAAAAAAACAACACGAATACCCGAATACCGAATGTATCCGAAAAATCTAAACCGAAAATATTGCCGAACCGAAATTTTTTTCCAAAACGAAAAAACGAAACGAAATTAAACGAAAATTTTTCTAGTGCACAAGTCTAGCACTATCCATATTTGGGAAGTGTTGGTTTTAATATTCAGGGACTCTATAGTAACAGGGACTGTTCCCCAGGACTGGCGAGTGGCAAATGTGGTGCCAATATTTAAAAAGGGGTGAAAAGGTGACCCTGGGAATTATAGACCTGTTAGTTTAACCTCTGTTGCATGTAAATTGTTTAAGGGTTTTCTAAGAGATGCTATTTTGGAATATCTTGATACAAATAAATGTATGACTCCATATCAGCATGAGTTTATGAGGGATCGGTCCTGTCAAACTAACATGATCAGCATTTATGAGGAGGTCAGCTCCAGACTGGACCAGGGGCAATTGCTGGATGTCGTATATCTGGATTTTTCCAAAGCATTTGATATGGTGCCACATAAAAGGTTGGTGCATAAAATGAGAAGGATTGGGCTGGGGGAGAATGTGTGTAAGTGGGTAAGTAACTGGCTCAGTGATAGGAAATAGAGGGTGGTTATTAATTGTACTTATTCTGATTGGGTGACTGTTACTAGTGGGGTACCACATGGGTCAGTCTTGGGTCCTGTTCTATTTGATATATTCATTAATGACCTTGTAGAGGGGTTGAATAGTAAAGTAGCAATCTTTGCAGATGATACTAAACTCTGTAAAGCGGTAAACACTATAGCGGACAGTGCACTATTACAAATGGATCTGAATAGGTTGGAGGTTTGGGCTGGGAAGTGGCAGATGAGGTTCAACACTGATAAATGTACGGTAATGCACATGGGGAGCAAAAATCCGGGCTGGGATTATGTATTAAATGGGAGCACAATTGGGACGAATGACGTGGAAACGGACTTGGGAGTCTTAGTTCACAGTAAATTTTGCTGTAGTGACCAGTGTTGGGCAGCTGCTGCCAAGTAAAATAAATATGCGGCCCAAATAAAATCATGGGGTGCATCAATAGGGGCATAGATGCCCAAGACAAGGAATTAATTCTACCGCTGTACAAATCACTAGTCAGACCACACATAGAATACTGTGTACAGTACAGGGCAACAGTGTACAAGAAAGATATGGTGAAGCTGGAGAGGGTTCAAAGACGGGCAACCAGGGTAATATGGGGAATGGGAACACTACAGTACCCAGAAAGATTATCAGAATTAGGGTTATTTAGTTTAGAAAAAAGAAAGCTTAGGGGCGACCTAATAACTATGTATAAATATATCAGGGGACCATTCAGAGATTTCTCCCATGATCTATTTATACCAAGGACAGTATCTATAACAAGGGGACATCCTCTACATCTAGAGGAACAAAGGTTTCTACACCAGCACAGATGGGGTTCTTTACTGTAAGAGCAGTGAGACTGTGGAATTCTCGCCCTGAGAGGTGGTCATGGTGAACTCTGTAAAAGAGTTCAAAAGGGGTCAGGATGCATTTTTGGAGAATAATAACATCACCGGTTATGTATACTAGATTTATAGGGACAGAACGTTGATCCAGGGATTTATTCTGACTGCCATATTTGGAGTCGGGAAGAAATTTTTACCTCTAGTATGAGTTTTTTTTTACCTTCCTCTGGATCAACTCAGTAGGGACTCATTAGGGTTATAGGTTGAACTTGATGGACTCTGGTCTTTTTTCAACCTTATGAACTATGTTACTATGTTGGTGTGGCACCATGGTCAATCTACTCTGATGCATCAGGCATTGGTGGGTGGAAATCCTGGCTGATCCATGCCTTATTTATCTTCACAAAGGACAGTCTCTCCACATTTTTCATGGACAGACGAGTTCTCCTTGGGGTTACTATGACCCCCCCCCCCCCCCGCACTAAACACCCGCCCTGATGACAAACTACTGGCATTACAGGACAGCTTTTCCAGGGCAAACTCTGCTAGTTGTGGCCACAAATCAAGTTTGGCTGCCCAGAAGTCCAGCGGATGTTCAAGGTGTGTAGGCATAGTCATGTCAGGGTATGCCACCACCAGCTGGTTCAGGTCCTGCTCCAGGTCTACCTGCTGCTAATGAGTTTCTTCACTATGCGGGGGAAGAAAGCTACTCATCAGCGACTGTAGACTCAGGCTGCTGATGATGGAGCTGGTACTGCTTCTGCCACCCCACTTCTCCGCAGCAGCCATGGCAGTGGGAGGTGAGCACAGAGGGCCCCCCCGAGTAAGACCTGTGAGAGGATGGACGATGGCGCAGCGCAGACAAGATGTTCTTCCCATTGTCAGTAACCATGGTTCACATTTTAGTTTTCGTGGAGTAAGCCATGATTCGTTTTCCTGATGAATGACTTTTAGCAGTTCCTCCCCTGTGTGACTACATTCGCCAAGGAAAACCATGTGAAGAACAGCATGACAGCATGACCGTGCCCTGCACACATGTTATGCTGGAGGGGCACTGAGACTTGTCTATGCAGTGGAGGCTGAGGACATGGTGGAGGATGAAGAGGTGGAGTCGCCCACTGTCCCAGGACCAATGACCTGAGAGCTTGGAGGCGGAAGCGGAGTGACATTTCCAGGTTGTTGTGGCTGTGCAGGAACCACATTCACCCAGTGGGCCATAAAGGACATGTATTGTCCCTGACCATAGTTACAGCTCCACACGTCGGCGCTGCTGTGCACTTTGGTACACACCTGACTCAAGGACTGGCCTAACTTCTGTTCCACAAAATTGTGTAGGGCTGGTACTGCCCTTTTCGCAAAGAAATGACTGCTTGGGACTCTCCACCTCGGCTCGGCACAAGCCATCAATTCTCTGAAAGGTGCAGATTCCACCACTTGAAAAGGGAGGGACTGCAGCACCAGCAACTTGGACAGAAGCACATCCAGCTTCTGTGTCTTTGGATGAGTGGGTGCAGACTGTTGTCTCTTGGACATGGCTTCGCCGATTGATTGCTGGCGGAATAACTGACTAAAAGTAGGAGGAACAGGAGCACCTGGAACGACAGAAGGAGGGTATGGCACACAGCTCCCTTCGGCTGAGGTGGTGGAGCCTTGGCTGGCTGAAAGCCAGTGGTGTGCCACTGGGTGATGCAGCAGGCTGGACCACCAAAACAGAGCCACCGTTTTCCCAGGCCACTTTATGGTGATGCTCCATATGTTGACGCAGGGCCGTGGTGCCAACATTGGGACCCTGGACACGCTTCTGTGGACAAATCTTGCTTGTGGCCATGTTAACCTCCTCCGGATGCTTGATGAAAAACTGCCACACAGCTGAGTAGCGGATTTTCCCACCAACAGTCCTCACTAATTGACTGCTACTGCCGCCCACTCCAGGAACCCCGGTTCCACTACCTCCAGGGAAGGTAGGCTGCCGCGAATCAGGTCGTCTACCCTGGGCATGTTTGGCTTCAGACTTTCCACTTTTGCCACCATGCTGACTCCCAACCATGCTACCTGCAACCCTCTTCTCCACATGATAATGAAGCCCCTTCTGCACCCGGCTCCCAAGTTTCATTGGCTTCCTCATCATCGAGTTGTGTCTGCATGTTACTGATGTCTTCCTCAGGTTCCTCAACTGTCTGCTTCAGGAGCCTGAACGCTCGCAACACCACCTCCCACGCCACTGTCCACATCACTACTTGCCCACCTAGCGGAGGAAGCGGCAGATGTCTCCTCCACTTCTTGCCTGGGCAGTAGCTGCTTACTGTCCTCTAGTAGATCGTCCTCACTAAATAGTGGAGCTGAACCCACAGTATACGATACTTTTGTGGGGGAGGGAATAGCATAGGTCAGAGGCAAAGGGAGGACAGGGACTGCTCCTGGGCCATGCCAACTGAGGGTTGTGTCTGAGGAACTCATCGACTGTTGACTGGGGGTGTCAGATGTCACTTGTGATGAAGTGGATGACCGTGTTAACCAATCAATGACGGCAGATGGGTTGCTGGTTTAGACACGACCGCTAGCTGATACCAAGAGTTCAGGCCCCTCGCCTGTAGTCTGCTGAGACCTCTGCCTGCACCTGATGAATTTAGGCCTCTGCCACTCCTCTGTGTACGTCCTGGCACTTCTCTGCCTGACATACTTAGTGCGTAGATGAGGGGAGGACAATACGCTCCACTATGCTTAAAACAGTATTTGTCTTCAACACCAGCAGGTGTGTAATTTTGGCTGGCCTTTCACAGTAACTAGGCCCTTAAGACTTTAAAGCGCAACTGTCATGAGGTTTGTGGCATATAACCTAACCTCAGTGTGTATGGTGTGTGCAATATGTCTCCAGCCTTACTCTTATCCCTCTTATTACGGCTTTTATTATCTAAAAAAAAACACTTTTATATGCAGCCACTGACAGTCGGATAGGCGTGGTCAGGGGTTTGCTATGCCCCATACACCAGCGCTGGAACCGCTGTGTGATTGACACACAGGTTCCAGCACATGTGCCCCTTATCTTTCATATGTGAGCACTTCCAGACATTACTTTACAGGGAGAGTGCTCTGTCTGACACCTCCATGCGCACGGGCGATACTAGAGGCCGAGAGTGAGTGCTCTCTGCATCTAGTGAATGCAGAAGCTGCAAGCGCGTCTCCCGCACAGAGAAGAAAGAGGAGATATAGGCGTCAGACAGTTGAAGTGAGTGCTTGTGCTCTGTAAAGTAATGTCTTGCATCGCTCACATATCAAAGATAAGGGGCGCATGCGCTGGGACCTGTGTGTCAATCACGTGTATGTACGTGTTATGCACTTATGAGGGGAGTACAATGCGCTCCAGCACACTTAAAACAGTATTTGTCTAGAACACCAGCAGGTGTGTATTTTTGCCTGGCCTTTCACAGTAACTAGGCCCTTAAGACTTAACAGGAACAAAATGGTACACCACTTAGATGTACGTACGGGGTGTGCACTTATGAGGGGAGTAAAATGCGCTCCACTTTGCTTCAAACAGTATTTGTCTACAACACCAGCTGGTGTGTACCTTTGGGCTAGCCTTTCACAGTATCTAGGCCTTTAAGACTTTATCAGTAAATAAATGGTACACCACTTAGATGTACGTATGTGGTATGCACTTATGAGGGGAGTACAATGCGCTCCACTACGCTTAAAACAGTATTTGTCTAGAACAACAGCAGGTGTGTACTTTTGGCTGGCCTTTCACAGTAACTTGGCCCTTAAGACTTTAACAGGAACAAAATGGTACACCACCTATGTACACACAGGTTATACTTAATAGAGGACAATAGGCTCTGCTACTCAACCAGTATTAGGCACTAATGGCAGGTGATTATGGCTTTTAGTTCTCTGCTCACCCTAACTGGCTGGCTACTACTTTTCAGTTGTTGTACACACCAGTGCTACAGCATACAGTTGCTGGGTACTACACCCAAAATTGCACTTTCTCTCAATCTCTCTCCCTTCACTGTCAGTGCTTCTAGGCTGGAATTGGGCTTGAGATGAATCGCTGCTGTAATACACCCACAATTTCACTTTCTCTCTCAATTTCTCCCCCTTCCCTATCAGTGCTTCTAGGCGGAATTTGGGCTTGAGGTGAATCGCTGCTGTAATACACCCACAATTGCACTTTCTCTCTCGATCTCTCTCCCTTCCCTATCAGTGCTTCTAGGCTGGATTTAGGCATGAGGTGAATCACTGCTGTAAAAATGCTTTTCTTTGCAACCCACACTGCTCTCTGTCCCTCTCTCTCTCTGCAATAGAACACTGATGTGAGTGGCCGTAATATGGCTGCCGATTATTTAGGGCTGTGACATCACAGGGGTTGCTGGCTGCTGATAGGCTGCATGCTGCATGTGATTCAGGATCATCCCACCTACCCTTGTTCCCACCTTCACAGCATTCCTTGTCCCATGTCCTGACATGTGGAGCCGCCCTCTTTGATGACCTGGAGCCTGGACTGCACTAAATGGAGTTTAATGAAGCGATTCATGCGATCAAATCGCAGCGATATTCACATTTGTTGTGATGTGACAATTTTTCCTGAAATTCGTAATGAATTCGGATTCGTCAGATTTGATTAGCTCATCCCTAGTCCAGATGCCCTTTTTGAGTTTAGAGGATGTATAACAACAAAGCAATGTATTATATAGAGTTTTACATTAATAAAACTTCCCTTGAGAAAAAATTTAAGCTAAAATTAGGTTTGGAGAAGAAGTTGGAGAACAGCGACAAAGATCACTGCAGTAATAATACAGTATGATGTGTTGATGTGAATAATACTTAACCCCTTTCTAACATCTCACATACTGCACATAAATGTCAAGATGTGTTGGCAGAGATTATGGTGCAGGTTCAGAAACAGAACACACTGCACATCTAAGTGATAGGATGTGAAGCATCTATGCCATTGAATTTTGCCATGTGGTTAATATGGCAACCATAAGCACCTAGGCCTGCCATGTTAGCACTTCTAGTGCACCCTGCCAGGGAATCATTGTGGTGCAATTCATTGCAATACAGAAATTTTATAGATTATTGTACATATGATCAAACGGCTTGATCAGATTCATGTCTGTATGCGAAAAAATCATGCTTAGTGATGAGCATTTTCAAAAGTTCGATTCGTCGGGCTCGCCAAACCTTCGGTAAATGTTTGATTCTGTGCGAACTAGTTATTCCCAAACTAGCAATAAAATAGAACAATAAATATGTGTATAACACTGTCTGAGTTCTAAAGCCCATTATAACACTGCCAAGAATGTAATCAAGCCCTTTTAACATGGTTTTAAAAAATATATCACGCTCTCTCCTTGACCTAATCCCTGTTAATCGCAAGCTCTTCTTGATTCCAGAGCAGAGGTCTAGGATCTTCCCACTGGTACATCAGTCTTTGGTAGAGTTGGGTGAGCCAAGCCACAAGCTTGGCAAGCTGGCTGTGTAACTTCTCTCCATAAAAATGTATTTTAGCCTCCTTCTTAGACGGTGAAAAAAAAATTCTTTATGTTGGCTTTATACTGTGGGTCTAAGAGTTTGGCTATTCAGTACTTATTTTTTTCCTTCAAACACTTAATATTTCTGTTACTGCACAAGCAAGAAAGCATACAGTTTGCCATCCTTGTCAGCTTTTCTGAGGACCCAGCTTGTTCTGTCTCCATCCCATACTATCATGGTTGGTCATGCTCCTGGTCATCATCATCATCATCACTGTCATCTTGTGTAGGTTCCCCGTCCCCTATCCCTTCAACAGTTTCCCCTTGATGTCCCACTTCCTCCTCATCCAAATCCTCCTCAAAGAACATCCATACTGCTGCCGGCATATGAACCTTCCTCCGTCCCTCCTTGCTGAATCATCACATGAACATTTGCTCCACAAGGAATATCAGCAGCATAACATCACTAATTCCACTGTTCTCCTTGCTGACAAATCCTGTTCCCCTTTCGAAAGGCCTGAGCATGCAACAGGTGTCTTTGATTAGCTGTCAATGCCTTAGCGTAAAGTCACACTGGCTCCAAAAATTATCTGTCTGCTGCATTAGGAAGTCTGTCACTGTGTTGTGCTACTGGTACAGGCAGTCCAACATGTGTTGGAACGTTGCAAATCAGGTGGGGTTGAGTAAGACCATTTTGGAGCTGTAAGTAAAGGAGGGCATGTTTAAAGGCATAAGATTGTCTAACGAAAACTTTCCTGCATATAGCCAGCACATTACTAAGACCATCACAATTTCTCAAGAAATGTTTGATGACAAGATTTAGCACGTGCGCTGTACAGGGAGAATGTGTCATGCCACCTAGATGCATCGCTTTTACAATGTTTGTGCCCTTATCAGTGACCATGTTTCCCAATATCAGATCACAACCAGTGAGCCAGTGTGAAACTTCCTATTGCAGACAGGGTAACAACCATTCGCTGTGTTTCTTTTCTCACACAGGCTGAGCAGATGTAATACAGCATGGTAACGTTTGATTTTGCACCGATGAAAGAAGGAGAGAGGAGGAGGAGGGTAAGCTACGCTCTTACCTGTGGAGGATAACCTCCTATCAAATAAATGCACCAGACGTGAAAATATAAATAAAATAACAAGGTTTATTAAACATATATAATAATTAAATAAAAAACATAAATAATGAGAATCAGCAATAGCCAGAAAAATGTGCAATGATCTAATAAAGACTATTCTCTTAACCCCTTCCCGACCTATGACATACCTTTACGTCATGGGTGGCAAGGTGTTCCCGACCCATGACATACAGGTACGTCATGAACATTACTGCCGCTACTCACGGCATCCCGCAGCGCCCGGAAAGATGGTGGCTATCACTGATAGCCAGCCATCTTACCGTGCGACCACGGGGGGTTTCATCCCCCACCCCCTCCAGCGATCGCTGCTATCAGCTAGTCAAATCTGACTAGCTGATAGCAGCGTTTCGCTATGAAAATACTTAGCAGCGCGGTGTGTGAGTCCCGATCACAGGGATCGGGACACACACCGCTCTGCTAAGTGTCCCTGACCCGTCCCCCGGCGTCACTTACCCGTCCGAGCGGTGTCCCGAGCGGTCCCGGCGGTCCCGGCGTCCTCCATGCGGTCCCGGCTGCGCTGTGTCCCGGAGGTGAGTTTGCAGCAGCAGTGCGGCATCTTCATTGGCAGCAGTGAGATCGCCGTAAAGCGATCTCACTGCTGCCTCTGAGAGTTTCAAAACTGCAACTCCCAGCATGCCCAGACAGCCTTTGGCTTTCTGGGCATGTTGGGAGTTGTAGTTTTGCAACATCTGGAGGCCCACAGTTTGGAGACCACTGTATAATGGTCTCCAATCTGTGCTCTTCCAGATGTGGCAAAACTACAAATCTCAGCATGCTCAGTCTGTCCAGGCATGCTGGGAGTTGTAGTTCTCTAACATCTGGAAGAGCACAGATTGGAGACCATTATACAGTGGTCTCCAAACTGTGGACCTCCAGATGTTGCAAAACTACAACTCCCAGCATGCCCAGACTGCCCAAGCATGCTGGAAGTTGTAGTTCGGCAACATCTGATCCTTCAGATATTGCCGAACTACAACTTCCAGCATGCCTGGGCAGTCTGGGCATGCTGGGAGTTGTAGTTTTGCAACAACTGGAGGCACACTAGTTGGGAAACATTGTCCATTTCCTACCTCAGTGCCTCCAGCTGTTGCAATTGTTGCAAAACTATAACTCCCAGCATGCACTGACAGACCATGCATGCTGGGAGTTGTAGTTTTGCAACAGCTGGAGGCACACTGGTTTGGAAACACTAAGTTTGGTTGCAAAACACTTGAAAGTTTATTACTTAACTTAGTGTTTCCAAACCAGTGTTCCTCCAGCTGTTGCAAAACTACAACTCCCAGCATGCACGGACAGCCAAAGGGCATGCTCGGAGTTTGCAACAGCTGGATGTTTGCCCCCTCCTCTCAATGTGAATGTACAAGGTACACTCACATGGGCGGAGGTTTACAGTGAGTGCTGCAAGTTTGAGATGGCGCAAATTTTGCGCTGCAGCTCAAACTTCCAGCGGCAAACTTGCTGTGAACCTCTGCCCATGTGACTGTACCCTAAAAACACTACACTACACTAACACTAACCTAAAATAAAAAGTAAAAAACACTACATATACACATACCCCTACACAGCCCCCCCCTCCCCAAAAAATGAAAAACGTCTGGTACGCTACTGTTTCCAAAACGGAGCCTCCAGCTGTTGCAAAATAATAACTCCCAGTATTGCCGGACAGCCATTGACTGTCCAGGCATGCTGGGAGTTTTGCAACAGCTGGAGGCACCCTGTTTGGGAATCACTGGCGTAGAATACCCCTATGTCCACCCCTATGCAAGTCCCTAATTCAGGCCTCAAATGCGCATGGCGCTCTCTCACTTTGGAGCCCTGTCGTATTTCAGGGCAACAGTTTTGGGACACATATGGGGTATTGCCGTACTCGGGAGAATTTGCCTTACAAATTTTGGGGGGCTTTTTCTTCTTTAACCCCTTATGAAAAGGTGAAGTTGGGGTCTACACCAGCATGTTAGTGTAAAAAAATAATTTTTTTACACTGACATGCTGGTGTTGCCCTATACTTTTCATTTTCACAAGAGGTAAAAGGGAAAAAAGACCCTCTAAATTTGTAACGCAATTTCTCCTGAGTACGGAGATACTCCATATGTGGGCGCAAAGTGCTCTGGGGGCGCACAACAAGGCCCAGAAGGGAGAGTGCGCCATGTACATTTGAGGCGATTTGCACAGGGGTGGCTGATTGTTACAGCAGATCTGACAAACGCAAAACAATAAATATCCATATGTGACCCCATTTTGGAAACTACACCCCTCACGGAATGTAATAAGGGGTGGAGTGAGAATTTACACCCCACTGGTGTATGACAGATTTTTGGAACAGTGGTCTGTGAAAATGAAAAATAAAATGTTTGATTTGCACAGTCTACTGTTTCAAATATCTGTCAAACGCCAGTGGGGTGTAAATGCTCACTGCACCCCTTATTAAATTCCATGAGGGGTGTAGTTTCCAAAATGGGGTCACATGTGGGGGGGGGGTCCACTGTTCTGGCACCATAGGGGCTTCCTAAATGGGACATGCCCCCCAAAAACCCTTTCAGAAAAACTCACTCTCCAAAATCCCATTGTCGCTCCTTCCCTTCTGAGCCTTCTACTGCGCCCGCCGAACACTTTACATACGCATATGAGGTATTTCCTTACTCGAGAGAAATTGGGTTACAAATTTTAGGGTGATTTCTCTCCTTTTACCCCTTGTAAAAATTCAAAAATTGGGTCTACAAGAAAATGCGAGTGTAAAAAATGAAGATTTAGAATTTTCTCCTTCACTTTGCTGCTATTCCTGTGAAACACCTAAAGGGTTAACACACTTACTGAATGTCATTTTGAATACTTTGGGGGGTGCAGTTTTTATAATGGGGTCATTTATGGGGTATTTCTAATATGAAGACTCTTAAAATCCACTTCCAACCTGAACTGGGCCCTGAAAAATTACGATTTTGAAAATCTTGAGAAAAATTGGAAAATTGCTGCGGAACTTTGAAGCCCTCTGGTGTCTTCCAAAAGTAAAAACTTGTCAATTTTTTTATGCAAACACAAAGTAGACATATTTTATATGTGAATCAATATGTAATTTATTTGGAATATCCATTTTCCTTTCAAGCAGAAACTTTCAAAGTTAGAAAAATGCTAAATTTTCAAAATTTTCATGAAATTTTTTGATTTTTTACCAAGAAAGGATACAAATATCAGTGAAATTTTACCAATAACATAAAGTAGAATATGTCACGAAAACACAATCTCGGAATCAGAATAATAAGTAAAAGCATTCCAAAGTTATTAACCCCTTCAGGACCAAGCCCATTTTGGCCTTAAGGACCAGAGCGTTTTTTGCACATCTGACCACTGTCACTTTAAACATTAATAACTCTGGAATGCTTTTAGTTATCATTCTGATTCCGAGATTGTTTTTTCGTGACATATTCTACTTTAACGTAGTGGTAACATTTTTTGGTAACTTGCATCCTTTCCTTGTGAAAAATCCTAAAATTTGATGAAAAATTTGAAAATTTTGCATTTTTCTAACTTTGAAGCTCTCTGCTTGTAAGGAAAATGTATATTACAAATAAAAAAAAATTTTATTCACATAAACAATATGTCTACTTTATGTTTGCATCATAAAAGTGACGAGTTTTTACTTTTGGAAGACACCAGAGGGCTTCAAAGTTCAGCAGCAATTTTCCAATTTTTCACAAAATTTTCAAACTCACTATTTTTCAGGGACCAGTTCAGGTTTGAAGTGGATTTGAAGGGTCTTCTTATTAGAAATACCCCACAAAAGACCCCATTATAAAAACTGCACCCCCCAAAGTATTCAAAATGACATTCAGTCATCATTTTAACCCTTTAGGTGTTTCACAGGAATAGAAGCAAAGTGAAGGAGAAAATTCACAATCTTCATTTTTTACACTCGCATGTTCTTGTAGACCCAATTTTTAAATTTTTACAAGGGGTAAAAGGAGAAAATGTATACTTATATTTGTAGCCTCATTTCTCTCGAGTAAGCACACACCTCATATGTCTATGTTAAGTGTTCGGCGGGCGCAGTAGAGGGCTCAGAAGGGAAAGAGCGATAAGGGGATTTTGGAGAGCACGTTTTTCTGAAATGGTTTTTGGGGGGCATGTTGCATTTAGGAAGCCCCTATGGTGCCAGAACAGCAAAAAACCCTCACATGGCATACCATTTTGGAAACTAGACCCCTTGAGGAACATAACAAGGAATAAAGTGAGCCTTAATACCCCACAGGTGTTTCACGACTTTTGCATATGTAAAAAAAAATTATTTTTTTTCACTAAAATGTGTGTTTCCCCCCAAATTTCACATTTTTCCAAGGGTTAATAGCAGGAAATACCCCCCAATATTTGTAACCCCTTCTCTTCTGAGTATGGAGGTACCCTATAAGTTGACCTGAAGTGCACTATGGGCGAACTACAATGCTCAGAAGAGAAGGAGTCATATTTGGCTTTTTGAGAGCAAATTTTGCTCGGGGGGCATGTCGCATTTAGGAAGCCCCTATGGTGCCAGAACAGCAAAAAATACCCACATGGCATACCATTTTGGAAACTAGACCCCTTGAGGAATGTAATAAGGAATAAAGTGAGCCTTATTACCCCACAGGTGTTTCACGACTTTTGCATATGTAAAAAAAAAAAAAAAAAATTTCCACTAAAATGTGTGTTTCCCCCCTAATTTCACCTTTTTGCAAGGGTTAATAGCAGAAAATACCCCCCAAAATTTGTAACCCCATCTCTTCCGAGTATGGAGGTACCCCATAAGTTGACCTGAAGTGCACTATGGGCGAACTACAATGCTCAGAAGAGAAGGAGTCATATTTGGCTTTTTGAGAGCAAATTTTGCTCGGGGGGCATGTCGCATTTAGGAAGCCCCTATGGTGCCAGAACAGCAAAAAATACCCACATGGCATACCATTTTGGAAACCAGACCCCTTGAGGAATGTAATAAGGAATAAAGTGAGCCTTATTACCCCACAGGTGTTTCACGACTTTTGCATATGTAAAAAAAAAAAAAAAAAAATTCCACTAAAATGTGTGTTTCCCCCCTAATTTCACCTTTTTGCAAGGGTTAATAGCAGAAAATACCCCCAAAATTTGTAACCCCATCTCTTCTGAGTATGGAGGTACCCCATAAGTTGACCTGAAGTGCACTATGGGCGAACTACAATGCTCAGAAGAGAAGGAGTCATATTTGGCTTTTTGAGAGCAAATTTTGCTCGGGGAGCATGTCGCATTTAGGAAGCCCCTAAGGTGTCAGAACAGCAAAAAAAAAACACACATGGCATACCATTTTGGAAACTAGACCCCTTGAGGAACGTAACAAGGGGTACAGTGAGCATTTGCCCCCCACTGGTGTCTGACAGATCTTTGGAATAGTGGGCTGTACAAGTTTTCATTTTCATGGACCACTGTTCCAAAGATCCGTCAGACACCTGTGGGGGGTAAATTCTCACTGCACCCCTCATTACATTCCGTGAGGGGTGTCGTTTCCGAAATGGGGTCACATGTGTTTTTTTTTTTTTTTGCGTTTGTCAAAACCGCTGTAACAATCAGCCACCCCTGTGCAAATCACCTCAAATGTACATGGTGCGCTCTCCCTTCTGGGCCTTGTTGTGCGCCCCCAGAGCACTTTGCGCTCACATATGGGGTATCTCTGTAGTCGGGAGAAATTGCGTTACAAATTTTGGGGGGCTTTTTTCCTTTTTACCTCTTGTGAAAATGTAAAGTATAGGGCAACATCAGCATGTTAGTGTAAAAAATAAAAAAAAATTTACACTAACATTCTGGTGTAGACCCCAACATTTCCTTTTCATGAAGGGTTAAAGAAGAAAAAGCCCCCCAAACCTTGTAACGCAATTTCTCCCGAGTATGGCGATACCCCATATGTGACCCTAAACTGTTGCCCTGAAATACGACAGGGCTCCAAAGTGAGAGCGCCATGTGCATTTGAGGCCTAAATTAGGGATTTGCATAGGGGTGGACATAGGGGTATTCTACGCCAGTGATTCCCAAACAGGGTGCCTCCAAGTGTTGCAAAACTCCCAGCATGCCTGGACAGTCAACGGCTGTCCGACAATACTGGGAGTTGTTGTTTTTCAACAGCTGGAGGCTCTGCTTTGGAAACAGTGGTGTACCGGACGTTCTTATTGGGGGAGGGGGGCTGTGTAAGGGTATGTGTATATGTAGTGTTTTTAACTTTTTATTTTATTTTGTGTTAGTGTAGTGTAGTGTTTTTAGGGTACAGTCACATGGGTGGGGGGTTACAGCGAGTTTCCCAGCGCAAAATTTGCTGCATCTCAAGATGCGAGAAACCCATTGTAAAAGCCTCGCCCATGTGAATGTACCCTGTACATTCACGGGGGTGGCGGGGCGGGGGGGCTTGCATCAGCTGTTGCAAAACCACAACTCCCAGCATGCATGGTCTGTTAGTGCATGCTGGGAGTCATAGTTTTGCAACAGCTGGAGGCACACAGGTTAGGAAACACTGAGTTAGAAACAGACAATGTTTCCCAACCAGTGTGTCTCCAGTTGTTGCAAAACTACAACTCCCAGCATGCCCAGACAGCTGAAGGGCATGCTGGGAGTTGTAGTTCGGCAACATCTGAAGGGCCAGATGTTGCTGAACTAAAACTCCCAGCATGCCTGGACAGTCAGTGCATACTGGGAGTTGTAGTTTTGCAACAGCTGGAAGAGCACAGATTGGAGACCATTATACAATGGTCTCCAAACTGGGGCCCTCCAGATGTTGCAAAACTACAACTCCCAGCATGCATGGTCTTTTAGTGCATGCTGGGAGTTATAGTTTTGCAACAGCTGGAGGCACACAGGTTAGGAAACACTGAGTTAGAAACAATGTTTCCCAACCAGTGTGTCTCCAGCTGTTGCAAAACTACAACTCCCAGCATGCCCAGACAGCTGAAGGGCATGCTGGGAGTTGTAGTTCGGCAACATCTGAAGGGCCAGATGTTGCTTAACTAAAACTCCCAGCATGCCTGGACAGTCAGTGCATGCTGGGAGTTGTAGTTTTGCAACAGCTGGAAGAGCACAGATTGGAGACCATTATACAATGGTCTCCAAACTGGGGCCCTCCAGATGTTGCAAAACTACAACTCCCAGCATGCCCAGACAGCCAAAGGCTGTCTAGGCATGCTGGGAGTTGTAGTTTTCAGACTGCTAGAAGCAGCAGTGAAGATCTTCACTGCTGCCTCTGAGGACCACATACTTACCCGTCGCTGCTCCTCCACGTGGCCGGTCCTGCCGCTGCTCCTCGGTCCCGCCGCTGCCCCAGGTAAGTCCGCCGGTCCCCACGTGTTCCCCCCGAATGCCGCAGGTCCCCGCGAGCCCCCGCAGCCTTCGTCCCCCGTTCTGCCCGACTTCCAGGGGCTGGCAGTGCGGGGGATCTGAACTTTCACCCCAGATCACTGTGATTGGTCCACAGGGACCAATCACAGTGATCGCTGACCAGGACCATCAATTGATGGTCCTGGGGGTGAAGCAGAAGTTGTCCCCTGCTGGAAACAGCGGGACTTCTGCCAGTTAACCCGTGCGATGCTGCGCATCGCCGGGTTAACTGCATGTCATTTATAAACGCCGGGATGCGCGAACGCACTGCACAACCCGGCGTTTATATATGACATTCTGCGGGAAGGGGTTAATGTTTAAAGTGACAGTGGTCAGATTTTCAAAAAATGCCCAGGTCATGAAGGTGAAAATGGGCTGGGTCATGAAGGGGTTAAAGGTTTGCCATTACCAGTTAAACACATACTGCAGAGAAACACTGTGACATTGAGCACACATAGAAAAGGCAAACACAAAATGAATGATAATAAGAGAAGGGAGACAACGTATACAGGTGATCTATTGGTGCACTGTGGGAGCCTGAGAAGACTAGAGACAAAAGTGTGTTGGTATGAGACCTGAAGGAATCAACAGGTGCATCCATAGCAACATCACTGCACTAGAGAAATACACCAGCCCACGGAAGGGAAGAAAGGGTAAACACGCTGCCACAGTGCATCCGGAGTATAACGTGGTGACTCCGGATGCACTGTGGCAGCGTGTTTACCCTTTCTTCCCTTCCGTTGGCTGGTGTATTTCTCTAGTGCAGTGATGTTGCTATGGATGCACCTGTTGATTCCTTCGGGTCTCATACCAACACACTTTTGTCTCTAGTCTTCTCAGGCTCCCACAGTGCACCAATAGATCACCTGTATACGTTGTCTCCCTTCTCTTATTATCATTCATTTTGTGTTTGCCTTTTCTATGTGTGCTCAATGTCGCAGTGTTTCTCTGCAGTATGTGTTTAACTGGTAATGGCAAACCTTTAAGAGAATAGTCTTTATTAGATCATTGCACATTTTTCTGGCTATTGCTGATTCTCATTATTTATGTTTTTTTTTAAATTATTATATATGTTTAATAAAGCTTGTTATTTTATTTATATTTTCACGTCTGGTGCATTTATTTGATAGGAGGTTGTAATAAAGTGTTTAGCACCAAACGCAATTTACTTTTCGTGTTGAAAAGCAACTTTGGTCACATATCTTTGGTTACCTGTGGAGGATGCAAAATATTCATAAAGGAGGACCTGGATGAGGTGGAGAATAGGCAGAAGATGTCAGAAGTTGAACCAGAATGGTACAACCGTAGAGGTGTCATGACATTTTCCTGGCCTTGTTGCGGTGGAGTCATGTTCTGCAAGATGTTGAAACAGTTGGCATTAAAAGATATGTATTGACCCTTGCCATGGTTTATACTCCAAGTATCTACTGTGGCATGCACAGTGCTGCACAATGACAACTGCATGGAGTTACCCACCATCTCCACCACATGATTGGCAAAATAATGGTGACTAGGTATGCACCATCTGAGCTGGGAACACCCCATTAGTTACCCAAAGACCATGGAGTCAACAAGATGTTATCAGAGTCCCTGTGCCACCCCCAACTTGGCCAGGTGTGAATTAAGCCGCACTACAACAAGGTAACTTGGGTTAATACTGTTGTCTGCATGACGTAGAATCCCCAATAGATAACTGATGAGATAGAGAAGGAAGGCACAACACTGATGAAGATAAGACAGAGGATGCGCTGCTTGTGGACAACGCCTGGCTGCTAGATAGTTGGGAGGGATCTGGAGGAGCTGCAGCAGGAGCAAGGTTTTCACAACATTGTGGGGCATCTCAACTGTCCCACAAGGCCTTTTGATGCCGCTCCATGTGTCGATGTTCCAATTCTCGTACCCTGGCCACCACTTACTTTCTGTTTGCTGAGATGGCATAGTGCAACATTTTCTGCATCTGGTGAGGTAGAAAAGAATTTCCACACAGCAGAATACCATACAAGGACAGTACCACCTGACTGTTCCCCTCCTTTGGAAGTTTTTTTTTTAACCCAAAGATACAACAGTGTCGCCATCACCTAAGCTGATCAGACCAGTAAGCCTAATTTCTTATGTTTGATGGGTGTTCTGCCCTTACCTCAACTATGCTCCTTCTTGCTGGCCCTACCCTCCTGCTCTGAACATGTCACCAACTTCTAACTTTCTACAAATACTCAAAAAACTGCAATTTATTAGAAAATATATTAAATTATACCGGTATTTTTGTTTTACTGTATGTGCAGTTTATTCTTTCTGGATAAAATTGTAGAAATACATACAACAATTTCCTTAAAGGGCACAAAACATTTTTTTGCATACTGTGACAGGCACATTTAAAAATTGTAGTATGTATGCATATTAAAATTTAAAAATTAAGTATTAATTTTCTTTCTAATCCTTCAGAGCAACAGCAAGTGTATGCACATAGGTAGTCCAGCTGTGCCCCGTCCTGTTAGCCCCACACCACAAGATGCACAAACATCATCCTCTCAGGTCAGGACCACAGGTGCACAGCGAATACATTCACAGATTCACCAAACAGGGTGACATCCTGTCTATAAAGACGTTATAGATTAGATGCACGTCAATAGTTAGAGGACATTTATCACTGCTACCTGGAATGGATAAAACGCCCTACAGTGAAAGTCTATATTTTAAAGGGAAAGTGCTTGATTTAAAGTGTATATCACCTCCATTCGGGGTAGTTAGGGCATATTGAGACGTAACAGACCATAACTTTACTTACTGTACTTTGCCTGTTGTTTGTAAACTTATATCCAGACTATTTGGTAATTTCACTGAACAGTTAGAGGGGCCGGCTGAGTAACTGCAACATGCCTCCTCCCTGCCTCTACCCCACCATGACCCACATGATTGGTGTAACGGACTTCAGGCTAGGAGTGTGGAGGAGGCATGCCGCAGTGACTGAGCCAGTCTCTTTGACTGTTCAGCGGAATAACCAAACAGCTGGGATATAAGTTTACAAACTGGGGGAGGCCGTATTCTCCATTCCCTGGTGAATGCTTTAATGTGCTTTTTCTGATTCAAACAGGGACCCCATTGTATGGTTAGTCAGGTATATTGATGATCTCCTGTTCATTTGGACATCAGGATTGACAGAGATTGGTCAGTTTACCACCTACCTAAATAGTAATTTATGAAATTTAAGATTTGTAGTTTCCCACCAGCCCATGAGGGTATCCTTTTTGTATTCGTTACTGGAGAGACATTATATGTCATAAAGCATTCACACCTCCACATTTAGTAATTAAATACCTGATAATTTGACCCTCCATGCCCCTTTTTGCCACCCCTATCATGTTATTAAGAATTTACCGGTGGCTGAGATGTTAATAGCAACTACACAGAAACTACAATGGCACCCAGCAGTTAAATGAGGTTACTTCCACCCACAAAAAGCAGGGAATGAAAAAAGCAAGATTAAAGACAATGACAACTTGTTTGTGGATTACTGGCAGACCTAAATAAAAAGGCAGATGGGAGACAACATTGATAATTTCCCATGTTCTAAATATACTTGATGCCTAAAAGGGACCCCTTTCTAAGCTAAGTTATGAAGCTTAATGTCTTGTAATTCCCATAAAAATGTATTTTTTTTTGTTTTTGTTTTTTTGTTTTTTTAGGAGTGTAGAATGTATCTTTATATTTAAAATACACTGAAACCTTATCCCCTTATCCAGACCAGATTTCAGAAGTCCACCATACATTATGCATCATGTCCATTTTCTTTAAAAAGACCACCCCTATAAAGGAACATTTTTTAAGGCAATTTTAGGTGGTCTACATAAAGAATTTTCACTGCATAGCTATTTAATGTATGTATCCACTGTGTAATTCTGTGAATGAAGTAATCAATAACTTTATTGCTGCTAGAGACAAGAGAAAGAAAAGTAAACACAAAGTCTGATCTTTATATATTGGTTATAAATTATTCCAAAACAGTATTCCTATTTAAATGCAGATTACATACATTATGCATTTATAGATGTGCAATAGTTGAAAATGCAAAAACAGTAAACAGTGATGTAAACAGTAATATCTTGACTACTTAATGTAAATAGTAAACATACAGTCATGCACTATTATTATCAGGCTTTATTAGAAGACTGGAACAGAGCTATAAGTGCAGAAAAGAACTGATCACTAGTGTTGGTCGCGGATATTCGCATTTCAAATTTTTATCGCGAATATTGCGAATATTGCGAATATATTCACTATATATTCGAAATTGCGAATATTCACTTTTTTTCGGATATGAGCATATTCGCATGTGTGACTATTCGCATATGCGCATATTCGCATATGTGAATATTCGCATGTGCGCATAATCACATATTCCTTCTTTTCACTTGTGGGCCAATTATAGTGATGCAAATACACTTATCAGAGGTTATCAAAAACATCCCTAGCAACCAATAGTAAAGTTGCCCACCCCCTCACTGTTTTCTTCCTCGAATATGCGAATAATCGCATATGCAAATATTTGCACATGCGAATACAGCAAATACGCAAAATTCACAAATATAGGATGGATATTCATCTATATATTTGCGAAATATCACAAATTCGAATATGGGCAATGCCGCTCATCACTACTGATCACATCAATTTGTTGATGCATTTTCAAGTTTTTGCTGAAAAACAAATTTATAAAGAAAAACACAACCATTTTTATAACCAAAAGTAAGTTCTTACTAACTGTAATGTAACATTTTTTTTCTAAGATTCTTAAAACCAACTTTAAATTCCTGATTTTTCAAACTATAAATAACAGGGTTCAATATAGGAATAAGCACCCCAGATAACAGAGCAAAAAATTTGTCTCGTTCAGGTGAATAACTCGATGAGGGCCTCATGTACAAAAGAAATAAAGTCCCATAAAAAAGAATTACACAAGTGAGGTGTGAGGAGCAGGTAGAAAACGCTTTAAGACGACCTTCGGAAGACTTTATTTTCAGTATGGTAGAGATAATAAACATATAAGAAATAATAGTAAACACAAAGGCATTGAATGTTACAAGTACACCTTCAATATAATTCATTATTTCTACATCATATGTATCACTGCAAGTAAGTTTTAATAGAGGGGCAATATCACAGTAAAAATGATTAATAAGATGTGAGTCACAGAAGGACTGGTTAGAGATGAGCACACAATGTCCAATGGAAATAAGAAAGCTAAAGGTCCATGCCGCTACTGCAAGTCCAGCACAATGTCTCATACTCATAAGGTGTGAGTACCGCAGTGGGTAGCAGATAGCTACATATCGGTCATATGCCATAACCTCTAGCAAAAGAACCTGAGTACAAGTCAATACTATGTAGACATACATTTGTGTTATACAGCCAATAAAAGTAATGGCAGTGTTTTTTGTGATCGTAATAGCCATCAAATTTGGTAGAATATTTGATGCATAAATAACATCTGCTGCTGAGAGGTTCATTAGCAAAATATACATAGGGATATGTAGGTGAGAATTTGCAGAAATAATAGTAAAAATCATTAAATTACCTGTAAGAATGCAGAGGTAGACGTATAAACATACCAGGAATACTGGAAATCTAAGTTCTGAGGCATTGGAAAGTCCTTGGATGGAGAAACCAGATTCACTTGCATTGGAGTGGCTTACAGATTTCATCTTCACTTTGAAAATTCTAATCTGAAAATTCTAGTAATCTGTAAATAAGATATATATATATATCTACAGTCTACAAGGGCAGTACAGTGGCTTAGTGACTAGCACCATTCACCTGCAGGGCTGGGGTCCTGGTTTCAAATCTGACCAAAATAAGCATCTGAATGGAGTATGTATGCTCTTCCCATATGTGTGTGGATTTCCTCTCCTTTCTTCTCACATTCTAAAAACATATTGATAGGTTAATTGGCTTCTTATGATTACAATCTCTGTCCAAGCCTGCAGAATATGATGACACTATATAAGAAATATGAAAGAATCCATAAGGCTGAACATGAAATGCAGTTAAGGGCACACATACAAAGGATAGCCCTCAAGGGTACGTTTACACTACAGACAAAGTCCAGCTCACCTCCCGATAGCTCCAGTGCATGGATCCACAGCTTGTGGTGTCCACACAGTAAAAAAGAAAACAAAATTATCCAGCACTTGGAACTCTATGTGGCTTTATTTACATCCTCATGAATAAAAGATACACCAACTTTTCAGCACAGGTTCAGAACTTGACGCATTTAGAGGGCATGTGCTTGAAAGCCAGTGGCAAAGAGCACATGCGCTCAAAACGTTTCAAGATCTGAATCTGTGATGTGAAGTTGGTGTATCTTTTATTCACAAGTATGTTATTAAAGCCACATAGAGTGCCAAGTGTTGGATCATTTTTTTTTTTATGTTGATATTAACTCTGCCCTTTGAAGTAAATGGGTAGCAAAATTAGCAGCAGAAAATCTGCAGCAAAATATGCATGTGTGAATGTACTCTAAGGGTACGTTCACACAGACAGGTTATGAGCATGTTTCCCATTGTAGGTTCTAGCCTCTGCAGGTCTTCCTCAGCAGATTGCATCCAAATTCCAATGCAGAAAAACGGAACACATGCAAAGACTCAAATGCTTGTAACTCACACACAGATTTGAAGCTGCAGATTTTCTGCTGGAGATTTCAATGTAAATAACTGAACACAACACCTTTCACATGTGTTGATTACCTGCAGACTTTCCCCAGCATGTTTGCTGCAGAAAATGTGCAGCAGATTTTGCTACCTTTGAATTCCACAGACCCATTGAAAGTCAATAGTAGTAAATCTTGCTGCAGATTTTCTGCTGCAAACATGCTGCAGAAAATCTGCTGAAAATCAGCCTGTGTGAACAGATCCCAAAGCAGTCTTCCTCTGAAACTGTGTTGGCTAATTCTCTGATAATGAAGAGACTGCAGTGCTTGTTTGACACTGTGGCCTCTTAACTGTTCTTACCTGCACAGCGACAGTCCTGACCATCCTCTGTGCCCAAGTGAATGGGGCTGAGCTGCAGTGGAATACATTGCTAAATCAGCCCTGTAACCTCTTTATTTTTAGAAGGTTGGATACCCAAGTGAGGGCATATGCTAGCAATATGCCATCTTCTTATCAGATAGATTTAATAGTTTATTTAAAATAATGTTTGTTTGTTTTTCCAACCAAAGGTTCCTACATTTTACAACATATATAGTCCAATCCACTCATGGCCAATAAGTTCAGAGTTTATTGTCCCATCCAAACAAGCATAGTGGTAAGGGGAGGTTTAGCATTACATAGTTATATAAATATTCTCTTACCTATATCCCATGCATATGTAAACACACATAAAGGTCCCGATGCCTTTTTGAGTGTAGAGGATGTATAACAACAAAGCAATGTATTATATAGTGTTTTACATTAACAAAACTTCCCTTGAGAAAAAATTTGAGCTAAAATTAGGTTTGGCTCTTTGTGTAGAAGTTGGAGAAGAGCGACAAAGATCACTGCAGTAATAATACAGTAGGATGTGTTGACGTGAACAATATTTAACCCCTTTCTAACATACTACACATAAATGTCAAAATGTATTGGCGGGGATTATGGTGCAGGTTCAGGAGTGGAACACATTCAATGTATGGCAGGTGTCTGGAAGTGTTTTATAGCTTACACTGGGTGTTTAACCACCTAGATGCCATGACTAATAACACCTTCAGTATCTAAGTGATTGGATGTGAAGCCTCTATGCCATTGAATTTTGTCAAGTGGTTATTTGGCAACCATAAGCCCCTAAACCTGCCATGTTAACACTTCTAGTGTACCCTGCTAGGGACTCATTGCAATACAGAAATGTTATAGATTATTGTACATATGATCAAACATCTTGATCAGATTCATGTCTGTATGCAAAACTATAAAAAATCATGCTTAGTGATGAGCAAACTTTTCAGAAGATCAAGTCAGCAAGCTCTCCAAACTTTCAGGAAATGTTTGATTCTGGTCGAATTAGTTAGCCCAGAACAAGCAATAAATTAGAACCCGAAACATGTGTATAACACTGTCTAAGAGCTCTAAAGCCCTTTATAGCACTGCCAGGAATGTAATCAAGTCATTTTGACATTGTTTTAAGGATAAGTTACAGCGTCATGTGGTACCCCATGGTTACTAACAGCTTGTTTAATGCACAGCACCGTACATTTACTTCTTGCACGACGGGTCCCGGTGGTTGTCAGCAGTGATCACACTGATGTCCGCCATTAACTCCTCGGATGCCATGATCAATACAGATCACGGCATCTGCGGCAATGCGGCACTTAAAATGGCTGATCTGATCGCCCGCAGCATGATCAAGTGGATCAGATCAGCGAAGAGGTCTCCATCCGTCTCCCGGGGTCTTCTGCACTGATCTGCCTTCCAACAGACCAAAGCAGAAGATCGTGATAATAGTGATCAGTGCTATGCCCTATACATAGCACTTAACAGTATTACCAATCTAATGGTTGCTATAAATAGTCCTCTATGGGGACTAAAAAAGTTTAAACTAAATATAAAAAAAAGGGGGGAAAAAGGGAAAAAAATTAGAAAAAAAACCCTCTCCCAATAAAGTTTTAAATCACCCCTTTTCCCTATTTTAATACCAAAAATGTAAAGAACAATAAATTATAAAAATATTTGGTATCATCGCGTGCATAAATGTCCGAACTATAAAAATATAATTTTAATTATCCCCTATGGCGAACAGCAGAAACTTAAAAGCAAAAAGTCAAAAATTTCAGTTTTTTTGTCACATCAAACGGCAAAAAATGTCTAAAAAGCGACCAAAAAGTCTTATATATGTAAAAGTGGTACTGAAACAAACTACAGATCATTGCGCAAAAAACTCCCACACATCCCTGAATATGGAAAAATAACAAAGTTGAAGGTAGTCAAAATAGGGCAATTTTAAAATTACTGATTTTATTAAAAAAAAAAAGTTTGATGTAAAAGCAGTAAAATAATAGAAAAGTATGTAGCCATAATAAAGAAAACATGTAATTTTTACTGTAAAGTGTACAACGTGAAAACAAAACCCCTTCCAGATTAGCAAAATTGTGATTTTCGTTTAAATTTCCATACATAAAAAATATTTTTTGGAGGTTTTCCTTATATTTTAGCGTAAAATGAGTGATGTCATTACAAAGTACAACACAAAAAACAAGCCCTCATATGGGTCTGTGAACGGAAATATAAAAGAGTTTGGATAGGGGATAAGATGTCTTAGAGCCGGAGTACCCCTTTAAGGACAAAATGGGCTGTGTCCTTCAGGGGTTAATGCTGTAGTGGATTTTTATTTTTAATAATACTAATGTAAAGCTGCATAAAGTGTCCCTAGTTGTTAGCAGATGCATGCCAATGTTTAAATGCACAGAGAGGTATCGGAAGACACAGTGGCTTTTTCCAAGCTTTCCAAAATAAGATCCCTTTTTGGGAGTAGCAGCATTAATGATGGTGGCTTCAATTAGGGAAGAAACTGATGACAGTAAAGAAGTCACTTTTGTAAATTTTGAAAAAAATCTTACAAAACTCTTCTTTTGGAAGTTGGAATAGGAACCTATAGACAGTAAAAAAATGTTTAAAAAAATAGAAATTTTTCTTTTAGGGGAGTTACAGTACATTTTTTAATTATTGAAATTTTGAAAATTAGGTTGATTTTTTAAATGTTGACACTTTGTAAATGAAGTTGATTTTTTTTAAATGTTGATGTTGAAATTTTGAAAATAAAGTCAAATTATTTAAAATTCTTTGAAAATAATAACCTGAAAATATTCCTTTAGGATAGTTGGAGGACGAAATTGATGATCCGAGAGAAAAAAAAATAAACAACAGCATGCGCTCCTTAATGTAATACCTTAGGATAAAGCCGAATGTGAACTGCGCTCACCAAGGAAAGCTCCACTCCGACCAAGTACAACAATGGGGTTGAGTGTGTATGATAGCAGGTCTCTGCAGCTGCTCCACGCCAATATTCAGCACAAAACCAAGGGAACTCCTCCAACAAACAGCAGGATCAATCAGGCGCTGAGACCAAGATACAATGAGGGAATTTCATTACCCACAATGCCACGCGTTTCAACAAAAATCCGCTTCCTCAGTCCACACAGTAAGAAAATCACTTTTTTAAATTTAGAAAAAATTACCTGATCTAAGAAAGTTTTTCCCTTTTTGGGAGTTCCAACATGTTTTTAGCTGGGAAACACAAGAGTTAAAACAGGATTAGAGTCTCAAAATAGTGAAGAATAATTTGCTTTTGTATGAAAAGCCAAAAAATTTATCCCTTTTTAGGGATTATGGATTGTGTTTAGGCTGGCTGGAAGTAGCAGAAGCAAGGGTGATGGACTGGTGGGAGTTGTAACCTGCATAATGCCGGAGGGGCATCCAGTAGTTGCCAGTATACAGCAGGAGGTGGCAGACTGGTGGGACTGATAATATTCATCGTAAAGCAGGAGGTGGTTACCTGATGGGACTTAAAAAAGAAAGCATACATCAGTAGGTGGCGGACTGCTGGGTTGTAGTAGCAATCGTACATCAGAAGGTTGCAAACTTGTAAAATCGAGCAAACATCAGGAGGTGGTGAATTTTTTAGTCGCAAGCAAACAGCAGGAGATGGTGACCTGGTGGGACTTGTAGAAGCTAGTGTACAGCAAGAAGTGCTGGTACTAATAGTAATCAGCATACATTAGGAGATGGCAGGCAAGTAGTAGCCAGCATACAGCAGGATGTGTGGACTGGTGGGGGTGGTAATATCCAGCCTACATCAGAAGGTTGCAAAATTGCATAAGCAAGCATACAGCAGGATGTGGTGACCTGGTGGGACTTGAGGAAGCTAGTGTACAACAGGAAGTGGTGGTCCCCTAGTAGCCAGCATACATCAGGAGGTGGCAGACTGGTGAGGCTTGTAGTTCCAGCATACAGCAGGAGGTGGTGAACTGTTCATAGCCAGCATATGTCAGGAAATGACGGACTGGTCTGGAAGTATCCAATGTACATCAAAAGGTGGCGAACCTGTAGATGCCAACATACAGCAGGAGCTGGCGGGGTTAGTAGTAACAAGTGTACAGCAGGAGGTGGCGGACCAATAGTAGCCATCATATATCAGGAGGTGGGAGACTGGTGGCACTGATAAGATCCAGCATACATCAGAAGTTGGTAGACCGCTAGTTGCCAGTGTACATCAGAAGGTGGTAAACATGTAGCAGCCAGCGTACAGCAGGAGGTGGCATACTTATAGTATCCAGCATACATAGGAAGGTGGTGCCCTTGTAGTTGCCAGAATACATCAGGAGGTGGTGGACTGCTTTGCCTGATAGTATCCAGAATACATCAGAAGGTGGGGCAATATAGTACCCAGCATACAGCAGTAGGTGGCGTTCCTGTAGTATCCAGCATGCAGCAGGAGGTGGCTACTTGTAGTAGCATACATAAGGAGGTTATTAGTATCCAGCATACAGCAGGAGGTGGCATACAGTAGTATCCAACATTCAGCGGAAGATGGTCGACATGTGGCCTGGTAGTATACAGCTTACTGTTGGAAGTGGCATGCCTTTAGTAGCCAACATACAGCAGGAGGTGTCCAAATGTGGTGGCCAGAAAACAGCAGGAAGTTGCAGTCAAGTAGTAGCCAGCATACAGCATGTGTGGTGGAAGTACTGTCTAATCAGTGGCATCTGGCATACAAGGTTAAAATTCTATGCTGATCCATGCCTGATTCAGTTTTACAAATGTGAGTTTTTTCATATTACTGGCAGACAATATTGTTAACTTAGGGGTGACGATGCTGCTTGAGGTGCTAAACTTTTTCTCTGATGCTAACACTGGAGGCTAAAGAAGTGGTTTTTCAAATCAACAAGGAGTTTGACAAATTTTTAAAGTTTTACAAGTTTTTAAACAATAAGTCTTTCAAATAATTCAAAAAAGGTTTTTTTCCCCAAATTTTCAACATTTAAAAAAATCTATATAAAATTCTCCCTTTAGAAGAATTCCAAGTCTAACATGAAGAAATTTGTTTTTTTAATTTCATATAGTGAAATGGCCCTCACCATAGCTATTACTCTGCAACACTTCTGCAGCATGCTATGTGTTGCTCACAACATCTGCATGGAGTGACCCATTCTCTTCACCACATGATGTGCAAAGCGGGGACTAGTGGTTACTAGTGTTGAGCGCGAATATTCAAAATGCAAATTTTTACTGCAAATATCCGCACTTCGCAATTTCGGAAATATATACAATATAGTGATATATATTTGTAATGATGAATATTCTTTTTTTACCTGAATTTATGCAACTGTTTATGCAAGTATTTATGCGAATATCGGCACTTTCAGACTGGACCTTATCCCTCCTTTCTTTTAGTTGAAAGATATAATTGCGCCTGTGTACTGTGCAAATTTCATTACTCATTTCAGATGAAAAAAAAAGAGAACGAACATAGCGAATATGCGAATTTCACGAATTTAAATATGGCCCCTGCCACTCATCACTAGTGGTTACTGTAGCCAGCGGACATCAGGCAGTGGTAAAGTAGTGTTAGCTGTAGCCATCAGACAGAAAGCATTGGTGAACTTGGGATACTTGTTGCCAGGTCTTGTGATGCATCTCCATGTAGAGACCTAATTCCTAAAGTCGAACCCTGGCTGTGCCTTACTTTCTCTCTGCAGAGACGACACTGTACCTAAATTCCTGCATCTGGTAACATAATAAAGAATTATCCCTTGGAAAGTATTTTTCTACAGTCTGCAGATGCAGCATTGTCATCACCTGCTCCTAAGCTGATCAGACCAGCAGGCCTGCTGATATCCTCATCATCAAATTCCTCCTAATCAACCCCACCACTCCTCTTAGTATCAACATCTGATGTCTAATCATGGGTTCCTTGCTCCCCCTCAGTGTAGTAAGTTATAGGATTGAATGGAATGTAGTGTAGATTGTTTGCATACGTGGCTGGCCATATAAATGTTTGTGACGCCAGGAGTGCTAACCTACCACACTCAAACAAAAAGCAGTTGATGGTGCCAAGTGCCGAGAAAAAAATTCCTCAAATGCCAGGTTGTTGGGAATCACATTAAAAGTTTACTAAAAGAAATGTTGCAGGATAACAAAGCAATACATTTCCACATCAGAAGACAAAGGTACAGTGGTATTCCTGGACATGGTGGATGGCCAGTTACAGATTTCTAGACTTGACCAACTCTAACTTGACTAGACTTGACTTAGTCTTTACTCTGAGTAAAGTCTAAAGTCAAGTTTATTTTTGACTGAATGGCTTTTATTGTGGGGGAAATAACTAGCTCTAATTGGCTGATACTTGTATAGATTAGAATATGAGAAGGCTTTCTGGGGTCTGCACGGTTAATCTGACTCCTACTCTCACTATCTCTCTCCAGAATGCTTGCTGCACACAATATAAGAGGTTTTAAATGTTTCTAAACCCCTACTTCCATTGCTGTCTCCTATTGGCCTGGGCCTAATTGATATATAGATCAGCAAATCGTTGCATAACCTGGGGTCATCATGTGAGCTCACTACCCCAGTACTATCTCCTTTCCCCTATGTGCCAAAACGCCATGTGTTCTTCATCCCTTCTGTTATTATTGCGCACGTTGCCCAAATAGAGCGAGCTGAATCGACAAATGTTCGAAAGTCCTCTAGGGCACCCTGAAATTCGAGTCGAAGTTGAGTTTTCGGGGCTCGCTCAGCTCTAATCATGTTTTTTATCCTGAATGGTAAAATGAAAAGTACCCTTGTACCAGAATTTCTGTTTTAAGGTTAAAAGTGATCAAAAGTCACATGTATTGAAAAGTACCAATAAAAACTTCACACAGGTCCATCGACAGAAAAGTGAAAGCATGGGCTGTGTCAGATAATGGTGATGCAAAGCCTGTTTATGGTTATTTTTTTAACCCCTTGACAACCTTCAGTTTGTCTTTTAACATTTATAGAGGTATTACGTTGTGCATGGAAAGAATTCAGGAGTTAAACCCACTCCATGCAGGATAGGTGCCAATTGATATCAGCAGCCAACACTCACTATTTTTGACTGACATTACAGATTACTGTGTTGTGAGTAACTTAACCTCGTTAATTCCATAATCAATAGTGATTGTGGCATTTAGGAGGTTGCCTGCACAGTCACACCTCAGATTGGTACTCCTGCATGGCAGGCATGTTTTAGAGAATATAAACAAATCCAACTCCAATAAATTGCAATCACCCCTTTTTCCGTCTATGCCAGGGGTCCTCAAACTTTTTAAACGGGGGGCCAATTCACGGTCCCTCAGACCGTTGGAGGGCCGGACTATAGATAACAAAACATGAACAAATTCCTATGCACACATATATCTTATTAGTGGACTATTACTTTAAGTACGCAGCACAGTTCCCCCCACATTAGGTTGTAGTTCCCACACATTAGGGTTGGCAGTACAGTTCCCCCACAATAGGTGCAGTACAGTTCCCCCCACATTAGGTGCAGTACAGTTCTCGCCACATTAGGTGCAGTACAGTTCTCCCCACATTAGGTGCAGTACAGTTCTCCCCACATTAGGTGCAGTACAGTTCTCCCCACATTAGGTGCAGTATAGTTCTCCCCACATTAGGTGCAGTATAGTTCTCCCCACATTAGGTGCAGTATAGTTCTCCCCACATTAGGTGCAGCATAGTTCTCCCCACATTAGGTGCAGTATAGTTCTCCCCACATTAGGTGCAGTATAGTTCTCCCCACATTAGGTGCAGTATAGTTCTCCCCACATTAGGTGCAGTATAGTTCTCCCCACATTAGGTGCAGTATAGTTCTCCCCACATTAGGTGCAGTATAGTTCCCCCACATTAGGTGCAGTATAGATCCCCACATTAGGTGCAGCATCTTCCCCCACATTAGGTGCAGTAGAGATCTCCCACATTAGGTGCAGTATAGCTCCCACATTAGGTGCAGTATTTTCCCCCACATTAGGTGCAGTATTTTCCCCCACATTAGGTGCAGTATAGATCCCCCAAATTAGGTGCAGTATAGCTCCTACATTAGGTGCAGTATAGTCCCCCACATTAGGTGCAGTATAGTCCCCCACATTAGGTGCAGTATAGTCCCCCACATTAGGGGCAGTATAGTCCCCCACATTAGGTGCAGTATAGTCCCCCACATTAGGTGCAGTATAGTTCCCCCACATTAGGTGCAGTATTTTCCCCCACATTAGGTGCAGTATAGTTCCCCCACATTAGGTGCAGTATAGTTCCCCCACATTAGGTGCAGTATTTTCCCCCACATTAGGTGCAGTATTTTCCCCCACATTAGGTGCAGTATTTTCCCCCACATTAGGTGCAGTATAGTTCCCCCACATTAGGTGCAGTATTTCCCCCACATTAGGTGCAGTATTTTCCCCTACATTAGGTGCAGTATAGTTCCCCATATTAGGTGCAGTATTTTCCCCCACATTAGGTGCAGTATAGTCCACCACATTAGGTGCAGTATAGTTCCCCATATTAGGTGCAGTATTTTCCCCCACATTAGGTGCAGTATAGCTCCCCACATTAGGTGCAGTATTTCCCCCCACTTTAGGTGCAGTATAGTTCCCCATATTAGGTGCAGTATTTTCCCCCACATTAGGTGCAGTATAGTCCACCACATTAGGTGCAGTATAGTTCCCCATATTAGGTGCAGTATTTTCCCCCACATTAGGTGCAGTATAGCTCCCCACATTAGGTGCAGTATTTCCCCCCACATTAGGTGCAGTATGTTCCCCCACAGACATACAGCCTCCAGCCAGTGTATGGCTGGAGGCTGTATGCCTGTGTTCTGCCCCACTTCAGTGTTCCGACCACCGCTCCTCCGGTCCGGACATAGCAGTAAGCCCCGGGACCAAAGGAGCGGGGTGGTCGGAGCACCGAAGCCGACGTGCCGCTGGTAACACTTACCTAGCTGGCCAGCGCACGTCCTCATCGCTGCACCGCTCCTCCGCGCCCCGTTGCTATGGGCGCACGCATGGCGTCAGAGACGTCCCTGCGTGCGCCACCTTCCCGGCGGCCCCTGCATTTTTAAAGTAAACGAGGGGTCTCCGAAAGTGCATCCATGTGTCCCGAAAACATCTTTCGGGACACAGGGATGTCCCAGGCAGCGGCGGGCCGGAAAAATGTGTTCGGCGGGCCGCATGTGGCCCGCGGGCCGTAGTTTGAGGACCCCTGATCTAGGCTACAAAAAAAAAAAAAACATTAAAAGTATCTCCATAAATAGAAATATCCAAACTATTAAAATAAATATTTAGTGATCCTGGAAAGAGAATTCCATAAACATAAAAAAAAAAAAAATGCCAGAAAAAAATAAATAAAAAGGCATCAAAAAGTGAAATGTACACCAAAATTATACTGATTAAAAAAAATATACTAATTAGAGCACAAAAATTAGCCCATGAGTTCCATAGAACTAGACAATAAAATTGTAGGGCTCAGAATAGTTTATATTTAAAAATGTAAACATTTTTATCAGTAATAAAAAAAAAAAAAGCTGTATAAATTGGATGTCAATAGAATTAGCTTGCAGGATAAAGATGTCATGTTGGTGTGGAGTACCATATTACGTTTTTTGGACTTTTTTTTGTAAAGCACTTTTTGGTGAGTTAAGAGAACACATTGCATAATTGCTGCAGACTTTTAACAACATGTAATTGCTAAAAAACATATTTTTTTATAATTTTTTTGGGTGAGTTTAGAAAATATTAAAGAGGTACTCCACCCCTTGAAATCTTAACCCCTATCCAAAAGATAGGGGATAAGATATCTGTTCGCGGGGGGTCTGGCCGATGGGACCCAACAGGTCGGCACCCTGTCATTCTGATCATTTATGTTCTAGCAGCCGTGGTCATTACACATTCTCTGTGTATGGCACATGGGCTACATTTGGGGGAAATATGTTTCTTAACAATGTATGTTGGTCTGTGCTGCCCAAAGTATGTGCTGGCCATGTGCAGAAGAGTTTGCATCAGCTTTTTCCTGTGTCCATATATGTGTTTTGTATTTTCTGCTCTGGGACCTGTTCAGACATGCTTTTTATGTCTGAACAGTTTATTGTGTTAATTCTCGGCGGGATGGGTTAGAGTTAAACTTCCAGCCCTTCAGCACTGGGAATGTATATAAGGCCTCTTCAGGTGCTGCTCTGGGTTGGTTATTAGACCAGTACTCTGACCATGTCTTGTTTGTGGTCAATGCTTACCGGACAACGTACTTACCGAACATTGTTCTAGCAACCTTACCTAACGGTCTGAGATGTGCCAAAACCGTACGTGAGGGCACGCCTATAGAGGGCATGCCCTATGTAATGGTGACAAGAAAAAAGGGGAGGGCTGGGAGGGATTGAACGCTACATACGCACCTGTTGCAGGTAAGGGGATGGTATATGTAGGGACTCCCAGCTCCTCCCACAAATTATGCCTGATAGGCTTCCACTTGTGGTCAATGCTTACCGGACAACGTACTTACCGAACATTGTTCTAGCAACCTTACCTAACGGTCTGAGGTGTGCCAAAACCGTACGGGAGGGCATGCCTATAGAGGGCAAAAACACACAGATAGGGTTTGAAAAGGTTTATTTTCAGAAACAACATTACAAAGCCAAAAAGGTAAATACCTCGGCTAACTTAGCATGGGGGTTAGGGATATAACGTTCAAAACAACCAGAATCCCACCTGCCCAAGCTTTTAATCAAATGAGCGGGCACTTTGTGACATGAAGCGGCAGATGCTGCCCCCATACGGAATGAGTGCCCAGATATGGAGTTGGGATCGTGGCCCAAGGCGGCTACTAGTGTACGAACGTGTTTAACGAACCAAGAGGTGGTGATTGGTAGGTTATTGTGCGGGAGTAATGGAAATGTAAGGACCTGAGCTGATAGTGCCGCCAGCAACTGCCACAACACCAGAACCGGGCACCATTTATGCCCAGAGGGGAAGAACCTGACCTGTACTGGTGTGAGGGAAGTTTTAGTATGTTTCAGGGTGAGGGTAAAATATGGGTCCTGGAAAACTAACTGGCCCTTCGAGAGCCCCAAACACTTAGTGGAGGAAACAGTAAACTCACCTGGTCGTAGGAAACCATAGAACCCTAAGTAAATGGCCGCCTTGATGACTAAACTGTCCAAAAACCCAAAGGGAAGGGCGTCCAGAGCATCAGACACACCTCGGAACAGTACACCGGAAATGGGGACTCGACTAGGGGCCTTGCGTACTGATAACTTGAGAATACCCCTTAAAATAGCTCTGATTGGACGGGCGGCAAACAAGGACGGCCTACTAGGATGTCTGAGGGCCATGTGGTGTTGGATACCTGCCAAGTAGTTTTTGATGGTGCTATGTGACAGATGCAAAGTAGAATGGCAAAAAGCCACAAAACAAAGTAGGGAAGAGATATAGTCCTCCGTGTCTTGAGGGTTAGTGGCTAGAAAATTCTGATAAGCCTCCCATGCCACCCGATAGGCCCTCCTGGTGTTGGCTGACAGTGAACTGACGATGAGGCCGTTGGCAATGTGTCTGTAGGAGCTCAACCCATTATCAGGGACTGAAAAGGGGGGACCGGAGAGCCCGCTGCGTCTGCCCCGGGCATTGTCTGAAAGAAGAGATGAAATTTAGCTCTAGACAGGGAGTCTGCAGCAACATTGTTAACCCCTTCTATGAACTGTGCGGTGAATTGGAAATTATGCAATAATGATAAATACACAAGCCTCCTGAGAAAGCGCATGATTTGAAAGGACTTTGATCTGCCTTTGTTGAGTATTTCCACCGTGGCTGCGTTATCGCAGACAAAGGTGACCACTTTCCTGGACCAGAGCCTACCCCACAGCTGGGCTGCTACTACTACAGGGAAGATCTCAAAAAGTGCAGAACACGTTGAAAAACCTTGAATACCTCTAACCTGCTCCGGCCACGTGTCGGCCACCCAATGGCTGTCAAAAATTGCTGCGAAACCTATAGATGAAGAGGCGTCGGAAAAAACCCTGGGAGAGTCTAATGAGACACTGGGCACAAAAAAGGACACCCTATTCCAGTTCTGTAAGAACTCCTGCCACATGAGCAGATCAGCTACCGCCTCATGACCCAGATGGACCGCAACCTCCTGACTAGGGGCTAGCGGCAATAGTTCCAAGAGACCTGACACAAAGGAGCAACCCTGTGGTATAATCCTCATAGCGAAAGCTAACATACCAAGCAAGCTCTGGAGCTCTACTCTGGTGGCTACCTGGGACCTCGTGAACCTACCAATCACGGAACGGATCCTGTCCAGTTTGTCTGAAGGTAGCCTAGCCTCCATATTTACTGCATCCAATATGACCCCCAAAAAGGTCAGCGCGCTCACAGGACCTTCCACCTTTTTTGGGGATACGGGCACCTCTAAATGCTCGAAGAGTGCTAGACACTCCTGTAACTGGAAAGGAATTACCCCTGAAGGCTCAATGATGAGGAAGTCATCCAAATAAGGGAGTACATTCCTGCACCCAACAACGTTCTCCATGGCCCAATGTAAGGCAATGGCCAACTGATCGAACAGCCAGGGGCTGCTCTTGAGGCAAACGTTAGCTTAACCTCAAAGTAGTACAGCTGCTGCCATTTAATGCCGTACCACTGCCAGAGGTCCTGCCTGACGGGCAACAATTTAAAAGCATCGGGGATGTCAATTTTAGACAAAAACACCCCTGGGCCTAGCTGCAAGATCATTTGAATGGCTTTATCGATGGATTCATATTTCATGCCGAATTCCTCTGAAGGAATTAGGGAATTCAAACTGGGGATTAAGGATGAATGAGGTGCGGACAAGTCATAAATCATACGTTTTTATTATTAAACTTACCCACCACTACTCCAATCGGGCTGACCCTCCAAGAGATAAATGGTGGAAGACAAAAGGGGCCAATGACAAAACCCTTAGTCACCTCCACCTGTAACAGTTCCGTCACTGCCAGAGGAACCGCCATGGCGGACCTGAGGTTATCACACTCATGTGTGGATTGAGGCTGCCACCAAGCCGGTATGGAAACCTTGCCGGAACCCGGTAAGCAGTCAATTAACCCATCCTCGGTCAAGGTGATCTCGCAAGACCCTGTCCAGTGCCATCACCTCAACCCCACCTAGTCATGCCTGAGAAGCTTTGACAGGGCATACAGACCGAGGATGAGCCCGAAAACAATTTAAGCAAACGTGAAGAAGCCTACATTGATTGTAGTTGCATGTTGATATATTAAAATTATTACAAATCTGGTTGCGCTCCAGATACCAGACCGGTCTCCCCAACTTGTCGACATTGGCCGCGCCTTTCTGACCCCCGCCAGCCAACGTGCCAGACCCTCTGGCCACCTGGCTGTCCTCTTGCGCCAGGGAACACCACGCAGCGGTATGAGAGATGGACTGACACAGGGTACAGGCAGGAGCCCTCAAGCCCACGAAATGCCTACAGAAGAGGTCAGTATCGACCCTGGACCAATCAGTGATGTATCCGTACTGGGCAAAAGCAGCCGCAGCCTTAGCTGCGAATGACTTGTGGTAGTCATAAAAAGATGATCCGGCATATCTGTAACCTAGATCTGTCACGTCAAGGAGGTACATATCTAACTCCTCCCTCCTGTCCGGTCTGGCGGAACAGATAACATCACGGAAAAGGCTAAAGGCAATCACAAACTCAGGTATGGACAACTTCCGGTTCAGCCTGGCATCCTTACTCCTGAAGGTTACCGCCAGCTCCCCACAAGACACCGTTTTAGCCTCCGTGATGTCATGGGTGGATATGAGGAGAGATGCCAGATTGACATCCCTGCCCTCCAGAATATCCTTGCGGATGCTGGCCGTGATGAAATGGGAAGGAGCTACCCTGGGCGGTTCCTTCTGCGTACCTGCATTGGGTGTCAGAAATGAGGATGCAACTGGCATCAAAGCAGCACTAGACCCCGGGAGAGGCTAACCAGCCGGCTCCATGACAGGAGTGCTGGCAGCTTGTGAGGCCTGGGCGTTGCTTCTGTCAATGGCGTCGAGCCTAGCCTGAAAGACCGCCATGGTATTCATGACAGACGACATCATGTCCTGCATCTGACTCCCAGAAGCGGGCTCTGGAGCCACCGGCTCTGGGTCCTGGCCAGAGCCAGCACCTGACTCGGCAGCCAGTAACCTATAGAGTTCCACTTTCCGGGTGCACGCAGGGTACGCAATGCCTCTCCTGCGGAGCTCGTCCATCAGCCTGGGGATGGTCCACAAGCGGTACTGCAACCCGCTGTCCCTCTGAGAACTTCCCAGCGGGGTAGCCGGTAGAGACATCGTCTCTTCGATCTCCGAGCCGTGTGACATATCCGCTCCCACCTAACCGGGCCAAACGGGTACCGGAATAAGAAAACAATCTTAAGAACACCGTAACACCAAATGTACGTGGCTCATTGGAGCGAGAATACACACCTGATGACAAGCCACTAACCTTGTTATTAACTATATATATATATATATATTATTATTATATATATATATATATATATATTTTTTTTTTTGTTACCCTTGTGGTACATACTCACTCATGCGTATTGTAGTGTGTTCCCCTACCCCTGGACGTGTATAACCGTATGACTGCGCTGAAGACGAGTCAGGAGGCAGTGATAACGTGATTGTACTGAAAGAGACAGTAACAAATACCCCAGTATGAAATGTTAGATTAACTGTACTGAGTGGAGTCAGGAGACAGTTTCAACTACGAAATTGCACTGAAGACGTGTCAGTAACAAATAATTGTGTACGTACGGATTGCTGCTCTGAAGATGAGTCAGGAGTCAGCATGAACGAAAATTGCTCTGAAGACGAGTCAGCAACAATTCCCCGAATGGGTATCAACTTAAACTGCTCTGAAGACGAGTCAGCAGACAGTTCCACTACTTAATTGCTCTGAAGACGTGTCAGTAACAATTAATAGGATGTATGTAGGGAATAACTACTGCTCTGAAGACGAGTCAGGAGACAGTAATGATAGTGCCATCGCTCTGAGGACGAGTCAGTAACAATGACTGGGTAGGCTGTGTTGCTGCCGTGACAACCAAGTCCGGGGACAGCAAAGCGTGAGATTGCTCTGATGACGTGTCAGTAACAATATATGATGCCAGGAGTGTACCCACTCTGAGAAAGAGTCAGAGGCAGCTGCTGAGGTAACTAATAGCCCTACCTGACCGAGTCAGAAATGACCTCATGTGTATTGAAAATATGTACTGGTGTGTACCTATGTCTGAGTATATGTAATGTGTAGAGGCCCCCCTTTTTTATCCCCCCCTCACTACCCATACCCGCGCACAACCCTCCACAGTCTCCCCCTTATTATTTTTATTTTTTTATAATAAAAATTTTTTCCTTTTTTTTCCCATTTTATTTAAAAAAAAATTTATTTTTATTTTTTATTTTTATTTTTTTCCGTAACCCGTAGCAACCAGGCCCAAACTAACAAACAAAAACCCCAAGAGTAAAAATGAATGGGGAGGCAACGCACCTGACACACTAAACCAAAGATAACACTGTAAAAAGAAGAAGACAAGAGGGGGAGAAGGTATAAGCAAACAGCAGGCTGCAGGTCACGTGGCAACCTGAAAACCCCCCACCGTACTCGTGAGTAACATGACCCCTGCGGCTGCCCTTATAGAGAGCCCGAGGGGAGCGTACGCTGAGGCTGACCACTGCCGACGGCGTGAGGACCGCGTGCCATCCCAACAAGCCGGGAAAGGAGAGGAGCGCTACAGCCGCACCACCCCAGTAAAGGAGTAGTGCATCCCGAGCGCCCGCCGCCATCCCTGACCCGAATGCGCACACCTGCCACTCTCCCCGCCGGATAGACTCGCAGCAGGAGCGGGGTTATGCCGCAGCTGCCCCGAGAAGCGCGACTGCTGCTGCGGCGAACAAGCAAAACACAAAGCACCGAACCCTCTCCCCTACCACACCCGGCGCGGCAGCCGGTTAAGAAAGCCCTGCCGACGAGCGGCACTTACCTGATACAGCAACGAAACGGCAATGTACGAAAACCGAGCACCGGGAACACCAACGAACGCCTGGAACATAAGAGCTAGTGGCAGTGTACTATGAAGAAACACTGTTGAATGCTACATACGCACCTGTTGCAGGTAAGGGGAGGGTATATGTAGGGACTCCCAGCTCCTCCCACAAATTAAGCCTGATATGCTTCCACTTATCATGCACCTTAGCCTTTTGTCTGTCTGAGCAAATGTCCTGAGTTTTAACCATGGTTATCAGTCCTGTTTGATCCCCAGATTTTAGCTTGCCTTGTTTAAGTACTTTGTTGGGTTTTAGTATTCCTGTAATGTTCCTTCTGCATTAAGATGCCTAGTCTGTGTTCACACTGTGCGTTTTGTTACAGTCCTGTTTTTTCCTGGCTCTCCTAGGATAGAATCCTTTTCCAAGCTTTGTGCTTATCCATCTATCTAGGAGAGAGTTAGTCTTAAAGGGGTACTCCACTGGAAACCAGTAAATCAACTGGTGCCAGAAAGTTAAACAGATTTGTAAATTACTTCTATTAAAAAAATCGTATCCTTCTAGTGCTTATCAGCTGCTGTATGATCCACAGGAAGTTCTTTTCAATTAGAATTTCCTTTCTGCCTGTCCACAGTGCTCTCTGCTGACACCTCTGTCCATTTTAGGAACTGTCCCAGTAGGAGAAAATCCCCATAGAAAACCTATCCTGCTCTGGGCAGTTCCTGAGAGCAGAGAGCACTGTGATCAGACTGAAAGGAAATTCAAAAACAAAAGAACTTCCTCTGTACTATACAGCAGCTGATGAGTACTGGAAGGATTAATATTTTTTTTAATAGGCTTAATTTACAAATCTGTTTAACTTTCTGGTACCAGTTGATAAAAAAAAAAAAATGTGTTCCAGTGGAATAACCCTTTAAGTCTTTGTCCGTATTTCATGTATTTAAATTTTTTTCCTCCTTGGCTGTATCTTGTTCCACACTGTAGATAGGAGTGGCCGTGACTGCTCTCTTCCTCTGTCCTCCGAGGGGGCGAGATTCGCATAAAGGTGAGTTACTCACCTCCTCCTTCTTCTGTTTCCTCCGTGTTCTCACACTACCGGCGCGTGCGTCCCCGCCTCCTAGGGTGCTCGCGGCCGGAGCTTTGAGATTTAAAGGGCCAGTGCAACCTTAATTAGTGTTTGCACCTGTCCCTTCTCTATTTGTTATTATAGGTTTGTGCCTATATTGTGCCAGTCCAGAGCATTTTCTCAAAGACTGTTCTATATGTTCTCAGCATCCGGGAAACGCTCGCACCTAGGATTCGTGGGAGAGGCCTCCCTAGGTGTGAATACTACCTCTCCTAGCTTGACCATGCCGGTTCAAGTTTATACTCCAGCCAAGACATCTTTCTTCACTTCTGCCTTTTTGGACTCCGGTTCCGCTGGAGATTTAATTGATGCCTCTTTGGTCCATAAACATCATCTTACAGCGACTCGACTAGCTAAGCCTATGTACATTTCCTCTGTCAATGGAGAAAATCTGAACTGTACTGTGCTTTTCCGCACTGAACCTCTTGTTATGCAAGTGGGTTTGTTACATAAGGAAAAAATTGAGTTCTACGTGCTTCCACATTGTACTTCGGAGCTACTTCTCGGTCTTCCTTGGCTTCAACGTCACACTTCACTCCTCGATTGGAGGTCTGGTGAGGTCACTGGCTGGGGATTCTTTTGTCAAAACACTGTCTTGAGCCTACCCTGCCTAAGTCTATCAATATGCCTTCTTCTATTCCAGGATTGCCTCTTTCTTATCAAGACTACTCTGATGTATTCAGTGAAAAGCAGGCTGAAATTCTTCCACCACTTCGTCCCTATGACTGTCCTATTGACTTTCAGCCAGGTACTTTACCTCCCCATGGAAGAATATATGCTTTGTCTGTTCCAGAGACGCAAGCCATGGCTAAATATATCCAAGAGAACCTCCAAAAAGGGTTTAATCTGTAAATCCTCCTCCCCAGCCAAAGCTGGTTTCTTCTTTGTCGGGAAGAAGAATGGTCCTCTTCGTCCTTGTATTCACTACCGGGGACTTAACAAAATTACAATCAAAAATCGCTATCCTTTGCCTTTCATTTCTGAACGTTTTGATCGTTTTTGGGGAGCCAAGCTTTTCTCCAAATTGGATCTTCAGGGAGCATACAATCTCATACGGATTTGTGAAGGAGACGAATGGAAGACAGCCTTTAACACCAGAGATGGACACCTTGAGCCTCTGTAACACTCCAGCTGTCTTTCAAGAATTCATTAATGAAATTTTCCATGATTTGCTTTACACATGTGTTGTGGTATATCTTGATGATATCTTGATCTTCTCATGCAACTTGGAGGATCATCGTTCTCATGTTAGGCAGGTTCTCCAGCGTCTCAGGAATAATCGTCTGTCTGCCAAGCTTGAGAACTGCCTATCAAGAGATCAAGTCTTCCTTTTCTTGGTTACATTGTGTCTTGTCAAGGTCTTCAGATGGATCCTGGCCAGTTGTCTGCAGTTTTGAACTGGCCAAGACCTACTGGCCTATGGGTCATTCAACGTTTCATGGGGCTTGCTAATTACTATCATCAGTTCATTAATCATTTTTCTTCTGTAGCTCTTACAAAAAAAAACTTTAATCCAAAGAATTGGACTGCTGAGGCTGATGAGGCCTTCTCTTGACTAAAATCTGCCTTTGCCTTTGCAATACAGGAATGGCGACATCTTTTGGAGGGTTCTCCTCATCCTGTTAACATCTATACGGATCATAAAAATCTCTTATACCTTCAAACTGCTCTGCACCTGAATCCATGACAGGCTAGATGGTCCCTATTCTTTTCAAGGTTCAATTTCTTCAATGATTTCCGTCCTATGGACAAGAATGTCAGAGCCGATGCCCTTTCTAGATCCTCCGATGGGGTTGGTCTGGACTCTACTCCTAGGCATATTGTTCCTCCTGAGCGATTGATTTCTGCTACGCCTGTCAATCTTCGGCAAGTTCCTCCTGGAAAATCTTTTGTGTCTTCTCAACTGAGACAAAGAGTCTTGAATTGGGGACATTCTTCCTTGCTGGTGGGTCATTCTGGAGTACGGAAGTCCATTCAACTTATTTCTCGGCATTACTGGTGGCCGAATCTAGAACACGATGTCACAGATTTTGTCCGTTCTTGTGCTATTTATGCTCGCGATAAAACTCCAAGGCAGAAACCAGCAGGTCTTCTGCAGCATTTGCTAATTCCAGAAACACCATGGTCACACATGGTAATGGACTTTATTTCTGATTCGACACCTTCCTGCAACAATACGATCATCTGGGTGGTAGTTGATCGATTTTACAAAATGGCTCATTTCGTCCCTTTGCCTGGTCTGCTCCGCAGCTGGTGAAATACTTTCTTCAGCATATCTTTCGCCTTCATGGCCTCCTGTTTCACATTGTCTCTGATCGAGGAGTGCATTCGTTTCCAAGTTATGGGGAGCTCTTTGCTCCAGTCTCAAAATCAAGCTGGACTTTTCTTCTGCTTACCACCCTCAAACCAACGGCTAGGTAGAGAGAGTTAATCAAATCCTGGGAGATTATCTCTGTCATTTTGTCTCAACTCGGCAGGATGATTGGGTCGACCTTTTACCTTAGGCAGAATTTTCTTATAATCACGAGGATTCTGAATCTACAAGGACTTCACCATTCTTTGTTGTCTGTGGTCATCCTCTTAGTCCTCCTCTCCCTCTTTCAGCTTCTTCTGGAGTACCTGCCATAGATGAACAAGTCCTGAACTTTAAGATCATCTGGCATGAGACCCATGGTTCTTTGCTTCATGCTTCCTCCTGTATGAAATCTCAAGCGGATAAGAAGAGAAGGTCTCCTCCAATTTTCGCTCCCAGTGAAAAGGTCTGGCTCTCTTCTAAATACATCCTTTTCAGGATTCCCAGCTACAAAATAGGTCATCGCTTCCTGGGACCGTGCAAAGGTTTTGCAAAAAAGGAATCCAGTTTCTTACAATTTCTGTAGTCTCATATTTATTTTATGTTTAATAGTGATTACTTCCTTCAGATCAGGGGAGCTTCTATGGGGGCTAAATACTCACCGTCTTTCACTAAAATCTATATGTTTTTTCAGAAAAGGAATTTATTTTTTCAATCAATCCATTTTTTTCATCCATTAAATATTTTGGCAGATATATTGATGATCTGTTTGTAGTATGGAGGGATACTGAAAGCCGTTTCCTGGATTAAATTTCTTACATTAATAACAATAATCTTAACCTCCAGTTTACAGCCCATTCTTGGACATTAAATTATATGCACAATCCCCATATGGAGAAACAGTGACCGATATTAGCAGGATCACTGTAGAAACATGTAGGAAGGAGTTTTACAGGCTGATTCATGCCACCCAAACATGTAGTTAATAACATCCCATATGGGGAATGGGTTCGTCTAAGGAGAAATTGTTCTAGTGATATTATTTTTGAGAGAGAATCCAGGGTACTTCATGACAGGCTGAGTGTTAGTGGCTACAGCTAATAATAGAGCAAAAAAACTCAAACGAGATTTACTCATTACTAATAGCAACCGCAAGTCTTCATCCTCTGAACATGTAGCCAATAAGTCCAAATTACTAGTTTTCATTAGGAGTTACAGTGAACAGTTTATGCCATCAAAAACATTTTGCAGAAACATCTACCGATCTTGGAAAATGATACAGCCCTACACGATATAGACAAGTCACATATTAAAGTTGTTTCTAGATGAGGTCCCTCTTTAGGTTCCACACTTTCCCCCGGTTTATTTCTAGATGACACTAAAAAATATGCTAATCATACCTGGCTCTTTCCTCAGGCACCTGGCGATGTGGCCACAGACAGTGTGTCACTTGCTCCCCCATACTGGTTTCTAATTCTTTTTTCTCTTATAGTACTGGCAGAAGATATTTTAATAAAAGTTATATCAATTGCAATACGACTTCGGTCGTATACGACTGCTTGCTCTGCCTGTACATGAAACGTAAGTTATTCAATAGAGAATCCTATTGGATTTCCGTGTTAAATACAAGAGAGCCAAATGGAATTAACTTGAGACATGACCCAAAATTGACTTATTGACATGTCCATCTAAATTTATCCTGCTTATTACCTCTTGTGTAACAATCAATAACATAATTTTTTTTCTTTATACATTTTTTTATCTTTTTATTTTAATTTTTTTTAATTCATAATCACTTTTCTATTGTTTATTACTTTGTGTAGGGCTGTTATATAATTGCATACATTTTTTGTGTAGGTTTTTCTGCCTGAATTCATGTATACATACACATCCATTGTTCAATTTCCATGTTTTCCACATGTCTTTATTAAGTGTGATGTCATGATACATGTGATGTTCCTAAGAAAGTATTTAAAGTTTGGATTTTATCCTGTGTGTTATGCCATGACTAAGGACCTGTAACGGTCCAAAACGCTTCGGCTCCTGCCTGATGCAAGTTTGTTTCCGCTGATCCTACAATAAAATACCTGTCGTTTTACTGCACTTTGGCGTTGGACATTCCTTTGTTATATTGTTGATCCAGTCGAGGGACGCTGCCGGCTAGCCCGTGCACTGGTGCTGGAAACACGAGGGAGAGAGCTGTCCACACACAGAGTTACATTCCTCCACATCAGACCACAAGTAAGTATTGAGGATATGCATTAGCTAAAACGTAACTTTTCTTAGGATAAAATATAAGTACTCAAGATTTTTGGGAAATCAAACAAAAGGAAAGGTGTGCAAAAAACACCATGTTCCACCTACACCACCAAGTATTGATGTGATGCAAAGACCTCTAAAAGTGGAAGGAAACAACATATCGTCTATTGTATCCGGTGGGGGTAAACACTTACCTTATAAGGCCCTACTCTCGCATTATTAATTCCCTTCTTTGCAAGTGTTACTCGCCCTAAAAAGGGCGGCCCCACTCAGGAACCTCTCACTATTTCCCCCAACAAACACTGCCATTTCCCAGGGTTTTTCGGTGGAAATGGAGAGAGTTTCCTTTGTGAGGCCGCCTTTTTTAGGGTGAGTAACACCTGCCAAGAAGGGAATCAATAATGCAAGGGTAGGGCCTTACAGGGGAAGTTTTTACCCCCACCGGTTACAATGGACCATACTTTGTTCCCTTCCACCTTTTAGAGGTATTCGCATCACATCAATACTTGGTAATGTAGGTGGCACATGGTGTTTTTTGCACACCTTTCCTTTGGTTTGATAAAAAAAAAAAAAATTGGGTGGCCATATATCCTAAGCATATTATTAAAAGTTAAGTTTTACATAATCCACATACTCAATGCTTACTTGTGCACACGGACACTTTTACAAAAGAGACTGTTTTCTTCTGCTTACCTGCCTCAGCTACAATTTTGATGCTGCCACCTGCCTGATGCCACACATCTGATGCCAAGTTCACCTTTTTTCACCAACCTTCGTCACGCGGTACTGGTATTGCCACCCACCACACTATTCTGTCACCAAGTCAGGTTCAGGACTTTTGATGCTGCTGCCTCCTCCAGGCTGTCTAATTCTGCCACCATATGTTTCCCTCATGCTGATGCCTGTTCCAAGCAGTCTCATACTGCCACCATATGTACTCCTCATGCTGCTGCCACCTCCAGGATGCGTCATTCAGCCACTATATGTTCTCTTCATGCTGCTGCAACCTCCACGCTGTGTCATTTTGCTACTATGTGTTCTCCTCATGCTGCCGCCACTTCCACTATGTGTCATTCAGCCACTATATGGTCTCCTCTGCTGCCGCCAACTCCATGCTATGTCATTCAGCCACTATATGTTCTCCTCATGCTGCCGCCACCTCCACACTGTGTCATTCAGCCACTATATGCTCTCCTTATGCTGCCGCCACCTCCACGCTGTGTTATTCAGCCACTATATGTTCTCCTCATGCTGCCGTCACCTCCACGCTGTGTCATTCAGCCACTATATGTTCTCCTCATGCTGCTGCAACCTCCACGCTGTGTCATTTTGCTACTATGTGTTCTCCTCATGCTGCCACCACTTTCGCGATGTGTCATTCAGCCACTATATGGTCTCCTCTGCCGCCGCCAACTCCAGGCTGTGTCATCCAGCCACTATATGTTCTCCCCATGCTGCCGCTAACTCCAGGCTGTGTCATTCAGCCACTATATGTTCTTCCAATGCTGCCGCAAACGCAAGGCTGTGTCATTAAGCCACTATATGGTCTCATGCTGCTGCCACCTGCAGGTTGTGTCATTCAGCCGCTATATGGTCTCCTCATACTGACGCCAACTCAAGGCTGTGTCATTCAGCCACTATATGTTCTCATGCTGCTGCCACCTGCAGGTTGTGTCATTCAGCCGCTATATGTTCTCCTCATGCTGCCACCAACTCCAGGCTTTGTCATTCAGTCACTATGTTGTCTCCTCATGCTGCCGCCAACTCCAGGCTGTGTCATTCAGCCACTATATGTTCCCCTTATGCTGTCACCCCCTCCAAGCTGTGTCATTCAGCCATTATATGTTCTCCTCATGCTTCCGCCACCTCCACGCTGTGTCATTCAGCGACTATATGGTCTCCTCATGCTGCCTCCTCCTCATTTTTAATAGCGATTCTCTGCAAATAAATTCGGAACAAAACAAATGTTTTGGGAAATTTCGGCGAATCGGACAAATCAAATTTTTCAAAAATTCGCTCACCTCTAATGATGGCATGTAGAGGTGCACATGATGTGTACTATGAGTTACTGGTGACTCCCCCCTACCCCTGCAACACAATAGTGGAGTGAGGATCAGTTAATATGGCAGACGGAGGCCTATACTGGACCACTTTGTCTACCATTTTAGCCCTCATTCATACTACACTAGATAAACACTAGATAAGCATTAGATACACACTGTAAACTCAAACACTACTTGCAGTCCTCCTCCTCCCTTGTGGTGCTTGGATTTATATCCAAATTTTTGGCTTTGATGTCTCCAAGTCCTACACCTCATCTTATTGTTCCTTTTTACAGGTTTTCACAAAATAGCAGCAACTACGCCACAGATTGGCTCTAAATTGACATGTAACTGATTCAGAAACACTGAGCTTCTGTGTAAATTGTGGTATATTTGCAGTGATTTTTCAGCAATTTTGCAGAAATTGCAGCAAAACAGCAAAGAGCAACATATGCATGGAGAGATCTGGCTGGCATGTGTGAATGGGTTTTTGTCCTTGATATATTGGTCTTCTATGAAACCGTTGCTTACAAGTTTGGTTCAGTTTCCACAGATACAAATATGGTTGTATGCCCTGCAGAACTTAACCTCTCAGAGATGTAAGTCACCGGGCAGCAGCAGCACCTCCACCCACCTCAATGGTAATTTGAGTGGATTGCCATGATTCAAGAATGATGTGATAATGGGCCGTTGACCCACCAGACCCAATACACAGGATTATTTTTAACCACTCAAAGACCAGGCCAATTTTTGTTGGTGCACTTTCGTTTTTCATCCTCGCCTTTTAACAGCCATAACTCTTATTTTTTCATCTTCACATCCATATAAGGGCTTATTTTTTGTGGGAACAATTGTACTTTGTAATGGCTTAATTTATTTTTTCATAATATATGCTTCAAAACAGATAAAGATATATTTGTGAGGTAAAATAAAAACAATAAAAAAAGCAATTTTGCTAATTTGGGAGGAGGTTTCTTTTTTGCACCATTCACCGTGTAATCAAACTAACATGTAATCTTAATACTTTAGGTCAACACAATTAAAACAATATCCAATATGTATAGTTTGCATCATGTTTTACAAATTTTAACCTGTTAAGGACCCAGGGCGTACCCATGCAGTGTTATAGGTCCATATGGGAGCTATAACACTGCAAAAAAAAGTGAAAATAAAAAATTGAATTAAAAAAAGTGAAGATTTTTGGGTAAAATGACTGATGTCATTACAAAGTAGAACTGGTGGCGCAAAAAATAAGCCATCATATGGATTTTTTGGTGCAAAATTGATAGAGTTGTGATTTTTTAAAGCTGAGGAGGAAAAAACGAAAATGCAAAAACGGAAAAACCCCGGGTCCTTAAGAGATAAAAAATTTCTATTTTTTTTTTGCCATTTTCTGACCACTAGAACTTTTTTTTTTTTTACTGGGCTTTATGAGGGCTCATTTTTGCACTGTGATCTGTACTTTTAAGAACTTTTCTGGTATTGATCAGACATTTTGATTGCTTTTTACTTAATAGTTTGGACAATTATTGTCACGATGCCGGCTGGCAGGAGGTGGATCCTCTGTGCCAGAGAGGGATTGGCGTGGACCGTGCTAGTGGACCGGTTCTAAGTCACTACTGGTTTTCACCAGAGCCCGCCGCAAAGCGGGATGGTCTTGCTGCGGCGGTAGTGACCAGGTCGTATCCACTAGCAACGGCTCAACCTCTCTGACTGCTGAAGATAGGCGCGGTACAAGGGAGTAGGCAGAAGCAAGGTCGGACGTAGCAGAAGGTCGGGGCAGGCAGCAAGGATCGTAGTCAGGGGCAACGGCAGAAGGTCTGGAACACAGGCTAGGAACACACAAGGAAACGCTTTCACTGGCACAATGGCAACAAGATCCGGCGAGGGAGTGCAGGGGAAGTGAGGTATACATAGGGAGTGCACAGGTGAACACACTAATTAGAACCACTTGCGCCAATCAGCGGCGCAGTGGCCCTTTAAATCGCAGAGACCCGGCGCGCGTGCACCCTAGGGAGCGGGGCCGCGCGCGCCGGGACAGGACCGACGGAGAGCGAGTCAGGTACGGGAGCCGGGGTGCGCATCGCGAGCGGGCGCCACCCGCATCGCGAATCGCATCCCGGCTGGAGGCGGTATCGCAGCGCACCGGGTCAGTGGATCTGACCGGAGCGCTGCAGTAGCGAGAGTGTAGCGAGCGCTCCGGGGAGGAGCGGGGACCCGGAGCACTCAGCGTAACAGCACCCCCCCCCTTGGGTCTTCTCCCCCTCTTCTTAGAGCCTGAGAACCTGAGGAGCAGACTTTTGTCTAGGATATTGTCCTCAGGTTCCCAGGATCTCTCTTCAGGACCACAACCCTCCCAATCGACCAAAAAAAAAGTTTTCTCTCTGACCTTCTTGGAGGCCAGTATCTCCTTTACGGAGAAGATGTCCGAGGAGCCGGAAACAGGAGTGGGAGAAACAAGTTTGGGAGAGAAACGGTTGATGATGAGTGGTTTAAGTGAGAGAAACGTGAAAGGCATTAGGAATACGAAGAGAAGGAGGAAGAAGAAGTTTGTAAGAGACAGGATTAATCTGGCACAAAATTTTGAAAGGACCAAGATAGCGTGGTCCCAATTTGTAGCTAAGGACACAGAAGCGGACATATTTAGCGGAGAGCCATACCTTGTCTCCAGGAGAAAAAATGGGGGGAGCTCTTCTTTTCTTATCAGCAAACTTCTTCATGCGTGATGAAGCCTGTAAGAGAGAATTTTGGGTCTCTTTCCATATGGTGGAAAGATCACGAGATATTTCATCCACAGCAGGCAAACCAGAGGGCAAGGGAGTAGGGAGGGGGGGAAGAGGGTGACGGCCGTACACCACGAAAAATGGGGATTTGGAAGAAGATTCAGAGACTCTGAAGTTATACGAGAATTCGGCCCATGGTAGAAGATCTGCCCAGTCATCCTGGCGGGAGGAAACAAAATGCCGTAAATAATCACCCAGGACCTGGTTAATTCTTTCTACTTGCCCATTGGATTGAGGATGATAGGCAGAAGAAAAGTTTAATTTAATCTTGAGTTGTTTACAGAGAGCCCTCCAGAATTTTGACACGAATTGGACGCCTCTGTCCGAGACGATCTGCGTGGGCAACCCGTGAAGACGAAAAATGTGTACAAAAAATTGTTTTGCCAACTGAGGCGCTGAAGGAAGACCAGGAAGAGGGATGAAATGTGCCATCTTGGAGAATCGATCAACGACCACCCAAACAACAGTGTTGCCACGGGATGGGGGTAAGTCTGTAATAAAGTCCATACCAATCAAAGACCAAGGCTGTTCGGGGACAGGCAGAGGATGAAGAAGACCAGCGGGCTTCTGGCGAGGAGTCTTATCCCGGGCACAGACAGTGCAGGCTCGCACAAAATCCACAACATCCGTCTCCAGAGTCGGCCACCAATAGAAACGAGAGATGAGTTGCACGGATTTCTTGATGCCCGCATGACCTGCGAGATGGGAGGAGTGACCCCATTTGAGGATTCCGAGGCGTTGGCGTGGAGAGACGAAGGTCTTCCCTGGAGGAGTTTGCCTGATGGAGGCTGGAGAAGTGGAGATCAGGCAGTCAGGAGGAATGATGTGTTGCGGAGAGAGCTCTACTTCCGAGGCATCCGAGGAACGAGAGAGAGCATCGGCCCTAATGTTCTTATCGGCAGGCCGAAAGTGAATTTCAAAATTAAATCGGGCAAAGAACAGGGACCACCTGGCCTGGCGAGGATTCAGCCGTTGGGCAGACTGGAGATAAGAGAGGTTCTTGTGATCGGTGTAAATAATAACTGGAAATCTTGATCCCTCCAGCAGATGCCTCCATTCCTCAAGTGCTAATTTAATGGCTAGTAGCTCTCGATCCCCGATGGAGTAGTTCCTCTCCGCCGGAGAGAAGGTCCTAGAAAAAAAACCACAAGTAACAGCATGCCCGGAAGAATTTTTTTGTAGAAGGACCGCTCCAGCTCCTACTGAGGAGGCATCAACCTCCAATAGGAAGGGTTTAGATGGGTCAGGTCTGGAGAGCACGGGAGCCGAAGAAAAGGCAGACTTGAGCTGTTTAAAGGCGTCTTCCGCTTGAGGAGGCCATGACTTAGGATTGGCATTCTTTTTGGTTAAAGCCACGATAGGAGCCACAATGGTAGAAAAATGTGGAATAAATTGTCTGTAATAATTGGCGAACCCCAAAAAACGTTGGATAGCACGGAGTCCGGAGGGGCGTGGCCAATCTAAGACGGCAGAGAGTTTGTCTGGATCCATTTGTAGTCCCTGGCCAGAGACCAAGTATCCTAGGAAAGGAAGAGATTGACATTCAAACAGACATTTCTCCATTTTGGCATAAAGTTGATTGTCACGAAGTCTCTGAAGAACCATGCGGACATGCTGGCGGTGTTCTTCTAGGTTGGCAGAAAAAATAAGGATATCGTCCAGATACACAACAACACAGGAATATAAGAGATCACGAAAAATTTCATTAACAAAGTCTTGGAAGACGGCAGGGGCGTTGCACAGGCCAAAGGGCATGACCAGATACTCAAAGTGTCCATCTCTAGTGTTAAATGCCGTTTTCCATTCATCCCCCTCTCTGATGCGGATGAGATTATAAGCACCTCTTAAGTCCAGTTTGGTAAAGATGTGAGCACCTTGGAGGCGATCAAAGAGTTCAGAGATGAGAGGTAGGGGGTAGCGGTTCTTTACCGTGATTTTATTAAGACCGCGGTAGTCAATGCAAGGACGTAGGGAGCCATCTTTTTTGGACACAAAGAAAAATCCGGCTCCGGCAGGAGAGGAGGATTTGCGGATAAAGCCCTTTTTTAAATTTTCCTGGATGTACTCAGACATAGCAAGAGTCTCTGGGGCAGAGAGAGGATAAATTCTGCCCCGGGTGGAGTAGTGCCCGGGAGGAGGTCAATAGGACAGTCATAAGGCCTGTGAGGAGGTAGAGTCTCAGCTTGTTTTTTGCAAAAAACATCCGCAAAGTCCATATAGGCCTTAGGGAGACCGGTTACAGGGGGAACCACAGGGTCACGGCAAGGAGAACTGGGAACCGGTTTAAGGCAGTCCTTGAAACAAGAGGAACCCCAACTCTTGATCTCCCCAGTGGACCAATCCAGGGTTGGGGAATGGTGTTGAAGCCAGGGTAGTCCGAGGAGAATTTCGGAAGTGCAATTGGGGAGGACCAAAAACTCAATTTTCTCGTGATGAGGTCCGATGCACATTAGGAGGGGCTCCGTGCGGAAACGTATGGTACAGTCCAATCTTTCATTGTTAACACAATTGATGTAGAGGGGTCTGGCGAGACTGGTCACCGGGATGTTGAACCTGTTGATGAGAGAGGCCAAAATAAAATTTCCTGCAGATCCGGAATCCAAGAAGGCCATAGTAGAGAAGGAGAAGGTAGAGGCAGATATCCGCACAGGCACAGTAAGACGTGGAGAAGCAGAGTTGACATCAAGGACTGTCACACCTTTGTGCGGAGTCAGCGTACGTCTTTCCAGGCGGGGAGGACGGATAGGACAATCCTTCAGGAAGTGTTCGGTACCGGCACAGTACAGGCAGAGATTCTCCATGCGGCGTCGTGTCCTCTCTTGAGGTGTCAGGCGAGACCGGTCGACCTGCATAGCCTCCACGGCGGGAGGCACAGGAATGGATTGCAGGGGACCAGAGGAGAGAGGAGCCGGGGAGAAAAAACGCCTCGTGCGAACAAAGTCCATATCCTGGCGGAGCTCCTGACGCCTTTCGGAAAAACGCATGTCAATGCGAGTGGCTAGATGAATGAGTTCATGTAGGTTAGCAGGGATTTCTCGTGCGGCCAGAACATCTTTAATGTTGCTGGATAGGCCTTTTTTAAAGGTCGCGCAGAGGGCCTCATTATTCCAGGATAGTTCAGAAGCAAGAGTACGGAATTGTACGGCGTACTCGCCAACGGAAGAATTACCCTGGACCAGGTTCAACAGGGCAGTCTCAGCAGAAGAGGCTCGGGCAGGTTCCTCAAAGACAATTCGAATTTCCGAGAAGAAGGAGTGTACAGAGGCAGTGACGGGGTCATTGCGGTCCCAGAGCGGTGTGGCCCATGACAGAGCTTTTCCAGACAGAAGGCTGACTACGAAAGCCACCTTAGACCTTTCAGTAGGAAACTGGTCCGACATCATCTCCAAGTGCAGGGAACATTGAGAAAGAAAGCCACGGCAAAATTTAGAGTCCCCATCAAATTTATCCGGCAAGGATAGTCGTAGGCCTGAAGCGGCCACTCGCTGCGGAGGAGGTGCAGGAGCTGGCGGAGGAGATGATTGCTGAAGCTGTGGTAGTAGCTGCTGTAGCATCACGGTCAGTTGAGACAGCTGGTGGCCTTGTTGCGCTATCTGTTGTGACTGCTGGGCGACCACCGTGGTGAGGTCGGCGACAACTGGTAGAGGGACTTCAGCGGGATCCATGGCCGGATCTACTGTCACGATGCCGGCTGGCAGGACGTGGATCCTCTGTGCCAGAGAGGGATTGGCGTGGACCGTGCTAGTGGACCGGTTCTAAGTCACTACTGGTTTTCACCAGAGCCCGCCGCAAAGCGGGATGGTCTTGCTGCGGCGGTAGTGACCAGGTCGTATCCACTAGCAACGGCTCAACCTCTCTGACTGCTGAAGATAGGCGCGGTACAAGGGAGTAGGCAGAAGCAAGGTCGGACGTAGCAGAAGGTCGGGGCAGGCAGCAAGGATCGTAGTCAGGGGCAACGGCAGAAGGTCTGGAACACAGGCTAGGAACACACAAGGAAACGCTTTCACTGGCACAATGGCAACAAGATCCGGCGAGGGAGTGCAGGGGAAGTGAGGTATACATAGGGAGTGCACAGGTGAACACACTAATTAGAACCACTTGCGCCAATCAGCGGCGCAGTGGCCCTTTAAATCGCAGAGACCCGGCGCGCGCGCGCCCTAGGGAGCGGGGCCGCGCGCGCCGGGACAGGACCGACGGAGAGCGAGTCAGGTACGGGAGCCGGGGTGCGCATCGCGAGCGGGCGCCACCCGCATCACGAATCGCATCCCGGCTGGAGGCGGTATCGCAGCGCACCGGGTCAGTGGATCTGACCGGAGCGCTGCAGTAGCGAGAGTGTAGCGAGCGCTCCGGGGAGGAGCGGGGACCCGGAGCACTCGGCGTAACAATTATGCATGTGGCGATACAAAATATGTAAAATTTTTTTATGTTTACATATTTTTTATATGGAATTCAGGAAAAGGGGGGGGCGATTTAAATTTGGAAGGGGTCAATGTATGTGGGTTAAACCTTTTATTTAATTTTTTTTACACATTGTTGGTTCCTTTAGGGGACTTTTAGGAGGAATCATTAGATTCCACATACAGATCAATGTAGTTCCATAGAACTACATTGATCTGTGTGCTCTGCACTGTGTGCTCTGCACTGGTCCAGCCAGGCTCTTTCAATCACATAGCCATGGACCGGACTGCAGGAGAGGTAAACCCTCCAGCTACATCAGCAGTGGACCGCCCTCCCTAGCACCCCCCAAACCCTCCCTACGCAATTGTGCTGTGGGGGGTAATTCAGGTGATTGACACTCACAGGGGCCCGCGGAGCACATTAAATGGCAATCCGGCGGCAGCTGAAGCACTCAGCGCTGCCGGATAGCCATTTATATGATGGCCCCGACATACAGAAGCATCGTATGTTAATGCTGCCTTCAACATATGATGGCCTCTGAGAGGCCATCTTATGTTAAAATGATCACATGTCGGGGGATCACTGTATTTATAAAAAAAAATCTAATTAAACTCAGACAAAAAAGGTAATTTTTTGATAAATTGCCTTTAAATAGCTTTTACATTTTATTTCATCATGTATCAAGTTTTATGACTTTTAGTAAATTAAAGTGGAATTAGCAAGTGTGACATAAATTGAGTTTTAGGTAACATGCGGTGAAAGCTGCAGTGTCATCTAAAACAGTAAATGTTGCAAAAAGGATTTTGTAAGGCAGGTTCTTGCACTGTTAACATGCCTTGTCTGCAAACATACTAAGTACTTTATTTCACCTATCACTTCATTTGTCATTTGTCTTGCAAGTGTTTGAAATTCCTGTAAAAAGTTGGACAAGCAAAATGCATTACAATTTTCAACTAAAGCATGTGCATTCTTGAAGCTTTTCTTGTTGAGCTATGGTGCCATCTAATGGAAAATTATCAAATCTATTCTCAAGCCTTTTTAAAATACAATACAACTTTGTGTCATGCTGATTGCACTGCAAAATAAAAAGCAGAAAATTGTCATTCAATTTTACATTTATTTTTCTGTGATTTCGGAGACAGGCCTTCTTTCTGAAGGTTAATACACAATATTCAATGTTAAACATTATAAATTATAATACAAGTATGTAGCTCTGTACAATCAACAAACCTGTACTGTGTACACAAGGAAGATTTACAAGTCAAACCTCTCCATAAGACCACCTCTTTGTGAAGCCCACCCCCTTCTTCAAACTATATTTCTTTTGACTGATTTTTTATTCCATTATAAATTATGCATTCTTTAACCTCTTAAGGAAGTAGGGCGTACTTGTACGCCCTACGCCTGGTCCCGGTGTTTAAAGCGGGGTCACGCCGTGACCCCGCATCACACCGGGTCGGTCCCGGCTGCTATTCATAGCTGGGACCCTGGGCTAATGGCGGACAGCAACGATCAAAGTTGACCACCGCATCTGAAAGTGAAAGTAAATGCTTCCCGGCACCTCAGTTAGACTGTTCGGGACATCGCAATAAAATGGCGATGTCGCGATCAGCTAGGATGCAAGCGGAGGTCTCCTTACCTGTCTTCGTGGCATCCGATCTGGGTTTGATTGCTCGAAGCCTGAGCTACAGGCTTGAGCAATCGAGCCCCTATCTCGCTGATCCATGCAAAGCTATGGCTTTGCAGGGATCAGCATAAGAGATCAGTTTGTGCAGTGCTATAGCTCCCTATGGGAGCTATAGCACTGCAAAAAAAAAGTGGAAAAAAAAAGTTTCCAATAAAAAAAACTGTGTAAATAAAAATAAACATATGTGGTATCGCCGTGTGCGGAAATGTCCGAACTATAAAAATATATTGTTAATTAAATCGCACGGTAAAAAATTCCAAAGTCCAAAATAGCATATTTTTGGTCACTTTTTATATCATGAAAAAAGGAATAAAAAGCAATCCAAAAGTCCAATGCCAAACCCCAGCCCCACCGGACATCACACGCCCGACATCACCAACGCTAACCAACCCCCCCCCCCCCCCCCCCTGGAGTATGGTCCCTACACTGACTGACCTTACATGCCGCCCGGGGCCGCTTTAAGAGCGCGGGGGCTGATGGCTGCACATGACGTCTAGGTGACCCATGGTGCGCAGTGCCTGGAGCCCGCACGTGCGCAGTGCCTGGAGAGCCCGCACAGGAGAGGCCCACTGCCAGGGCAAGGACAGGCCCGCTTCCAGGATAGGAGAAGCCCGGGCCCCCAGCTCTGGAGTCTGGACTGCTGGAGAGGGCGGCTAAGGAGAGAGAGGCCTGCAGCAGCAGCAAGTGCTGGTAAGTGGCTGCTGGCCTGCTGCCATACATGATGGGGATGTAGTCCTGAACTGTGAGCCTACATTATGTAGGCTCACAGCTCAGGACTACATCCCCATCATGTATGATTGTGACTGTCTATTATATGTAGGCTCACAGCTCAGGACTACATCCCCATCATGTGTGATTGTCTATTATATGTAGGCTACATATAATAGACAGTCACAATCATACATGATGGGAATGTAGTCCTGAGCTGTGAGCCTGGGCATGTGTGGTGTGGTCAGGGCATACTGGGAGTTGCATGCTGGGAGTTGCAGTTACTACTGTAATGCCCAGCATGCCCTGATACAATCTTGGTCTGCTCTGCAGCTGTCCCAAAATTAGTTTTGGGTCAGCGGCAAAACCATAGGCTGTATCAGCCTGATACAGTCTATGGTTTTGCAGCTGACCCAAAACTACAACTCCCATTATGTTGCACTATACTCCTGAGTCTTGGGGAAGCAATGCATTAATTTTGGGACAGCTACAGAGCAGACCAAGATTGTATCAGGGCATTCTGGGAGTTGCAGTTACTATCTGTAATGCCCAGCATGCCCTGATACAGCTTATGGTTTTGCAGCTGACCAAAAACTACAACTCCCATTATGTTGCACTATACTATAATATAGGTTATATGGTCCTACATGCTGGGGGGAGCTGTAGTTTCGGTTCAGTTGCAGAGATATAGGCTGGAATCTGGATCAAGAAATTTCCTTGATCCAGATTCCAGCCTATATCTCTGCAGCTGACCCAAAACTACAGCTCCCTCCAGCATGTAGCACCATATAACCTATATTATAGTATAGTGCAACATAATGGGAGTTGTAGTTTTGTTCACCATATATTGTATCAGGGCATGCTGGGAATTGTAGTTGGTAACTGCAACTCCCAGCATTGCATTTCTTGAAGGAATGCAATGCTGGGAGGTGCAGTTACCAACTACAATTCCCAGCATGCCCTGATACAATCTATGATGACCAAAACTACAACTCCACACATCTTGCACTATATAGGAGTACAATTTAGATTATGGTGCAACATGCTGGGAGTCCTAGTTTTGGGTCAGCTGCAGACCCAAAACTACAACGTGCATGCTGCTCCAAGCTTGCTGGGTGCCGCATCACTTTTTCCACCAATCTGTTGCAAAAAAAAATTCAATTTGGAATATTCCCCCCTCTGTGCCACCATCTTATAGTAAAAGCGTTCTTCTGTTTGCCAAGTAAAGAAAAACATGAGTTTTACCATTCAACTTACAATTTTTTTTCAAATCCACATCAAATGCCTCCCTATAAACACCAGCAAATATACACACAAGTGGGAGGTCTAGTCAGGGCTGGTGCATGGATTTTTGACACTCTAGGCAAAACCTAATTTTGACAACCCTTTGGCTCCGCCCATTGAACCCCTTGGCAAATATAAGATCAGGGGTAGAATTAGTTCCCTAAGCCTCATGGTAAATTCTAGACTTGCCCTCCTCCCTACAATTATAACTATACTGCACCTAATGTGGGGGAACTATATTGCACCTAATGTGGGGGAACTATATTGCACCTAATGTGGGGGAACTGTACTGCACCTAATGTGGGCAAACTATACTGCCATACTACAATACAGAAATGTAGGTGCACTACTGTGGTAGATGTATACAATGACATTGGCTATCCCTCAACACTTTTGTTAAAATTGAGACATTCGCAAGTGTATCCTTATATGAAGGACACACCAGAGCCCGCACACCAACGCCAAGGTTTCTCAAATGGCGCGGGACCTAACGCTAACCTACCTGTGCGTAATAAGCAAAAACCAGGGGCCAGTGGGCAATTACAGCAGCATTAGGCCGACATGCAGCCTGCTCCCAGTTGCCTCCAGTGTGACTGAGCACACATACAATGGGAGGAGGGAGAGACAGGCTACAAGCCCCACCCAAGTTGGCTGATATAGGTGCATGGCCTCACAGGTGCAACCTTAATGCTGCCTGGAAAATGTTCAAGGTGCATTAACATATGGAGTTTACACACCTCCATGTATACATTTTTAAACAACAACAAAAAACGTGGTCTCAAATGGCTGGAGGTGCTCAACCCCAAATGCAGTTGTGCATTTATACAGGGGGAGCAGATCCTGCCCTTGTAGTCCATTGCTAGGGGCGATCCCCAGCATAAAAATGCATACAATGGAGGATGACTGCAGCGGACTACAAGTGCCACAATAGAATCCTACACCAGATAAACAGTGTGTATGTGTAACAATTAGTATAATACAATACAGAAATTTAGGTGCACTACTGTGGTAGATGTATACAATGACATTGGCTATCCCTCAACACTGAGACCACGTTTTTTGTTTTTGTTTAAACTATACTGCCAACCTAATGTGGGGGAACTGTACTACTAACCTAATGTGGGGGGAACTAAATTGCACCTAATGTGGGGGAACTGTACTGCACCTAATGTGGGCAAACTATACTCCCAACCTAATGTGGGGGAACTGTACTACTAACCTAATGTGGGGGAACTATACTGCCAACCTAATGTCTGGGAACCGTACTACTAACCTAATGTGGGGGAACTATACTGCCAACCTAATGTGGGGGAAATATATTTCCATCCTAATGTGGGAGATTTATACTGCCAACCTAATGTGGGGGGAACTATGCTGCCAAACTAATGTGATTACAAAAATATAAAATTGTACTATTCTGATCCCTATAGCACTTTTATTTTTCTGTATATGGGGTTACATGAGGGTCATTTTTAGTGCTGTGATTTGTAGTTTTCATCGGTACCATTTTTTTTTTTTTTGCTTTTTATATATTTTTTTATGGTATTTGAAGTGACCAAAAATTTGCTAATCTGATTAGTGCACTATTACGACTTTTGGGACCCCACTTCTGATTTTGCCCAGGGCCATGCTAAGCCTAAAACTGGCCCTGGATCCAATCCTCCTACACTATGCAAGCAAGAGTGTGTGTATATGTATGTGTATATATATATATATATATATATATATATATATATATACATAAACACACACACGCGTGCGCGGAGTGAATTTGTGCTTTAGGGTGCACACCCTAATGCAATAGGCTGCGCACGCTTATGCCTTCATATAAGGATATACTGGCTAATGTCTCAATTTTAACATCAGTGTTGAGGGTTAGCCAATGTCATTGTTTACATCTACCACAGTAGTACACCTAAATTCCTATATTATTCTAATTGCTACACATCCACACCGTCTATCTGGTTTAGGATTCTATTGGGGCACTTGTAGTCTGCTGCAGGCATCCTCCATTGTATGCATTTTTATGCTGGGGATCACCCCTAGCAACGAACCACAAGGGCAGGATCTGCTCCCCAGTATAAATGCACAACTGCATTTGGAGTTGAGCATCTCCAGCCATTTGAGACCATGTCTTTGTTGTTGCTTAAACTTTATACTTGGAGGTGTGTGACCTCCATATGTAATGCGCCTTGAACATCTTCCAGGCAGCATTAAGATGCACCTGGGAGGCCATGCAACTATATTAGCCAACTTAGGTGGGGCTTGTAGTCTGCCTCCATCCTCCCATTGTATGTGTGCTCTGCCACACTGGAGGGTATCTGGGAGGAGGCTGTGAGTTGGCCTAATGCTGCCGTAATGGCCCTCTGGCCCCTGGTTTTGCTTATCATGCACAGGTAGGTTTAGTGTTAGGTCCCGTGCCACTTGAGAAATCTTGGCATTGGTGTGCAGGCTCAGGTATGTCCTTCATATAAGGATATACTGGCTAATGTCTCAATTTTAACATCAGTGTTGAGGGTTAGCCAATGTCATTGTTTACATCTACCACAGTAGTGCACCTAAATTCCTGTATTATTCTAATTGTTACACATCCACACCGTCTATCTGGTGTAGAATTCTATTGTGGCACTTGTAGTCTGCTGCAGGCATCCTCAATTGTATGCATTTTTATTCTGGGAATCGCCCCTAGCAACGGACCACAAGGGCAGGATCTGCTCCCCCAGTATAAATGCACAACTGCATTTGGGGTTGAGCACCTCCTGCCATTTGAGACCATGTCTTTGTTGTTCCTTAAAAGTATATCCTTTCTGGTGTTGTGGACAAATACTGTTTTAAATGCACTGGAGCGCATTGTTCTCCCCTCATAAGTGCATACCACATATGCACATCTAAGTGGTGTACTATTTTGTTCCTGTTAAAGTCTTAAGGGCCTAGATACTGTAAAAGGCCAGCCAAAAGTACACACCTGCTGGTGTTGTAGACAAATACTGTTTTAAGCGTACTGGGGCGCAATGTCCTCCCCTCATAAGTGCATTCCACATACATCTAAGCGGTGTACCATTTTGTTCCTGTTAAAGTTTTAATGGCCTAGATGCTGTGAAAGGCCTGACAAAAGTACACACCTGCTGTACAAACCTGCTGGTGCTGTAGAGAAATACGGTTTTAAGCGTAGTGGAGCGTATTGTACTCCCCTCATATACGCACTAAGTATGTCAAGCAGAGAAGTGTCAGGACGTGCACAGGAGTGGCAGAGGCCTAAATTCATCAGGCAGAGGTCGCAGCAGACTAGGGGCAAGTGGCAGCAGGAGTCGCAGCGAGAGGCCTGAGCTCCCAGCATCCGCTAGCAGTCGTGTCTCGACCAGCAACCCATCTGCCGTCATCGATTGGTTAACACAGTCATCCACTTCATCACAAGGGACATCTGACATCCCCAGTTAACAGTTGGTGGGTTCCTCAGACACAATCCTCAGTTGGCATGGCCCAGGAGCAGTTCCTGTTCTCCCATTGCCTCTGCTCTATGCTGTTCCCTCCCCACAGAAGTATTTTATACTGTGGGTTCAGGTCCACTATTTAGTGAGGACGATCTACTAGAGGGCAGTCAGCAGCTACTGCCCAGTCAAGAAGTGGAGGAGACATCCGCCGCTTCCTTCACTAGGCGGGCAAGTAGTTATGAGGAGAGTGGCATGGGAGGTGGTGTTGCAAGCGTTCAGGCTCCTGAAGCAGACACTGTTGAGGAACCTGAGGAGGACATCAGTGACATGCACCAGTATAAAGGGAACCCTGCACAGCAACCTCCTCAGTCTGCACAAAGGAGAGCCAGAAGGTGCAGACATGGCGGAGAGGAGCGTTCCACGTGGCATGCGCACGAAGATGGCACCGGAACAAAGGAAAATTGCGGCGGTCGCAGCCCAGCTGTTCCACGATCTTGCCAACCGTTTGCAGCGGTTGTCATTGGATGAAGAGGGGGCCTTCAATCACGATGACGACTGGCAGGATACCCCTCCGGGGGACACCTGGAACTTTATCACCGGTGAGATTGTCCCCTCACCACCGCACCTGGAGTTCGTGGGCTGAGATCCCGACAGAGGAATCCTCAGAAAGTACACCATCTTAGGCTGCATTCTCTTCCTCCACCAGCCCTGAGCCAAAGATACCCTTATCTGCCCTGCAAAATGCACGACCGTGCTTACCAAAATTGCCCCAATGAGTCTTTGGGGATGAACCTGACTTTATCCAATATATGCATGATGTGCTTCAACCCCTGCCCGGGAAACCTCCACCATCGGTTCCTAAGGCACAACAAGAAAAGGCCCTCCAGGAGGCCGAAATAGCTGACCTGATGGACCAATTAAAGGCCCGACACAGAGAACTTTATACCCCTAACCATGTACATCTGCCTCTGGAGGAGAGGATCCGTTACCAGGAGAACACCAAGAAGTTGGAGGAACTCTTTATTCACAAATGGGATCATCCCCGAGAATGGGAGAAGCCCTTGGAACATCGTAGAGCAACAGTGGCCAAGTTCGACAAGGTCAGAGGTTATGGTACCCTCATTGATTGCCATACCGGCTATACCATCCTCGTAAACCGGGGAGCTGTACAGAGGTCAAATCTACACAAGAAGTTCCATTCCCTGGAGGTGGGTGAGATAGTGGAATACACCCCCGTCCGGGGCCTGCGAGGAGAGTGGGTGGCCGCAGTCACCAGGCCAGCAGCCCCAACCCAGTTGCCTTTCAAGTATTTTCCCTCAAATGATTGGGAAGCGGACCCCTTACAGCTGAGGCCGAAGTGGCCTGCTCCTGATGCCTCCACCAACATACCCAAGGAGGAGGAGCCTCTGCAACAGCAACCAATTCCTACTGTCTACAGCAAAGCACCCTGGCCTACTCCTGTTCAGGAGGTTTGGCCTCGACCGCGGGTGCCAACAGAAGTACTTGGGCCTACTCCCGACAAGGAGCTTTGGTTTGCCCCCCAGGTGCCAACAAATGTGCTGCCGCACACGCCTGATGAGGAGGTGGGGCCAAATCAACCAGCACCAACTGTTTACCTCAATACGTCAGTGTCACATTCTACCCTGACTAATGGGGTGTGGGAGAGCCACATTAACTCTTTGCCTGCTCGTGATCTTGAGAGGGGTAGAGGCTCTAGACGAGGAGCAGGACGACATCGGTAAAGTTTCCGTTAAGCTGACATTTATTCTGCTTTGAAAAATCTTTTGTTTTTGTCTTCACAAACTGTTTGCAACAAGTTCAAGAAACGTGCCTAGCAGGACTATGCTAAGACTGTTCAAGTTGTTACGTAACCATCAAGCTTTTGTGCCTGGTCTTTAGACCAAGAGACTCCTAGAGGTGGGAGATTCGTAAGTGTGTGCCAGGCTAAACTGTGCTAGCCGTGAAAGTTTAGACTCTAAGTGCAGGTGGACTGCTGATCCTTACACGCACGTTTACATGTATATTCCTGAATCGTAACGTGATATTCTTCTTGAAAGTTGCACTTATCAGGTGAATGCAACTGAACTCTGTTGGTGTGTTTAATAAATATTCATGCTAGAATGACTAAATGTAAACGGTTATTGTACACATGTACATAAAAAAATGTATATAATAGGTGTTGTAGTAGTTGCTAGTAGGTAACTTCATTAGCTCTTCTGAGGAATAACAATTTTGTCACCCATCACTAACACCTTCTCAAAGGTCCACTCAAGGGAAACTACCCTTAAGATATCAAGACTGACCATACAGTACTAAACGCATAGTATTTCACAAAACAATCACTTAAGTGTACTTATCTCACTTAAATTTAGTACACCAAACAAACAAAAACTTATCTCACACTAAAGTAAATGCCTTGGGAATTGTAGCTAGTATCATTTTTACAATTCCTGCCACTGACATGTACACTAATTCTCTGTTCTTATACGTGTGCGAGATGTTCTGCCTGGCCAGTAGATACTGTTCCGAGCTTAAAAATAATGCACGTAATTAAAGGTAACCTAGATAAGGTTTATCTGTTGTGTTCTAGGGATAGGAGCGTGTAGCCAATAGACCCTAGTAGCTAGCTTTATTGGTAGAAAGCCTCGGGCAAGCCAATATACTTGTTACGCCGAGCGCTCCGGGTCCCCGCTCCTCCCCGGAGCGCTCGCTTCTCTCTCGCTACCGCAGCGCTCCGGGCAGCTCCACTGACCCGGTGCGCTGCGATACCGTCTCCAGCCGGGATGCGATTCGCGATGCGGGTAGCGCCCGCTCGCGATGCGCATCCCGGCTCCCGTACCTGACTCGCTCTCCGTCTGTCCTGTCCCGGCACGCGCGGCCCCGCTCCCTAGGGCGCGCGCGCGCCGGGTCTCTGCGATTTAAAGGGCCACTGCGCCGCTGATTGGCGCAGTGGTTCCAATTAGTGTGTTCACCTGTGCACTCCCTATTTATACCTCACTTCCCCTTCACTCCCTCGCCGGATCTTGTTGCCATTGTGCCAGTGAAAGCGTTTCCTTGTGTGTTCCTAGCCTGTGTTCCAGACCTCCTGCCGTTGCCCCCGACTACGATCCTTGCTGCCTGCCCCGACCTTCTGCTACGTCCGACCTTGCTTCTGTCTACTCCCTTGTACCGCGCCTATCTTCAGCAGTCGGAGAGGTTGAGCCGTTGCTAGTGGATACGACCTGGTCACTACCGCCGCAGCAAGACCATCCCGCTTTGTGGCGGGCTCTGGTGAAAACCAGTAGTGACTTAGAACCGATCCACTAGCACGGTCCACGCCAATCCCTCTCTGGCACAGAGGATCCACTACCTGCCAGCCGGCATCGTGACAGTAGATCCGGCCATGGATCCCGCTGAAGTTCCTCTGCCAGTTGTCGCCGACCTCACCACGGTGGTCGCCCAGCAGTCACAACAGATAGCGCAACAAGGCCAACAGCTGTCTCAACTGACCGTGATGCTACAGCAGCTACTACCACAGCTTCAGCAATCATCTCCTCCGCCAGCTCCTGCACCTCCTCTGCAGCGAGTGGCCGCTTCTGGTCTACGACTATCCTTGCCGGATAAATTTGATGGGGACTCTAAATTCTGCCGTGGCTTTCTTTCCCAATGTTCCCTGCACTTGGAGATGATGTCGGACCAGTTTCCTACTGAAAGGTCTAAGGTGGCTTTCGTAGTCAGCCTTCTGTCTGGAAAAGCTCTGTCATGGGCCACACCGCTCTGGGACCGCAATGACCCCGTCACTGCCTCTATACACTCCTTCTTCTCGGAAATTCGAAGTGTCTTTGAGGAACCTGCCCGAGCCTCTTCTGCTGAGACTGCCCTGTTGAACCTGGTCCAGGGTAATTCTTCCGTTGGCGAGTACGCCGTACAATTCCGTACTCTTGCTTCAGAATTATCCTGGAATAATGAGGCCCTCTGCGCGACCTTTAAAAAAGGCCTATCCAGCAACATTAAAGATGTTCTGGCCGCACGAGAAATCCCTGCTAACCTACATGAACTCATCCATCTTGCCACTCGCATTGACATGCGTTTTTCCGAAAGGCGTCAGGAGCTCCGCCAGGATATGGACTTTGTTCGCACAAGGCGTTTTTTCTCCCCGGCTCCTCTCTCCTCTGGTCCCCTGCAATCCGTTCCTGTGCCTCCCGCCGTGGAGGCTATGCAGGTCGACCGGTCTCGCCTGACACCTCAAGAGAGGACACGACGCTGCATGGAGAATCTCTGCCTGTACTGTGCCAGTACCGAACACTTCCTGAAGGATTGTCCTATCCGTCCTCCCCGCCTGGAAAGACGTACGCTGACTCCGCACAAAGGTGAGACAGTCCTTGATGTCTACTCTGCTTCTCCACGTCTTACTGTGCCTGTGCGGATATCTGCCTCTGCCTTCTTCTTCTCTACTATGGCCTTCTTGGATTCCGGATCTGCAGGAAATTTTATTTTGGCCTCCCTCGTCAACAGGTTCAACATCCCAGTGACCAGTCTCGCCAGACCCCTCTACATCAATTGTGTAAACAATGAAAGATTGGACTGTACCATACGTTTCCGCACGGAGCCCCTTCTAATGTGCATCGGACCTCATCACGAGAAGATTGAATTTTTGGTCCTCCCCAATTGCACTTCCGAAATCCTCCTTGGACTACCCTGGCTTCAACTCCATTCCCCAACCCTGGATTGGTCCACTGGGGAGATCAAGAGTTGGGGGCCCTCTTGTTTCAAGGACTGCCTAAAACCGGTTCCCAGTACCCCTTGCCGTGACTCTGTGGTTCCCCCTGTAACCGGTCTCCCTAAGGCCTATATGGACTTTGCGGATGTTTTTTGCAAAAAACAAGCTGAGACTCTACCTCCTCACAGGCCTTATGATTGTCCTATTGACCTCCTCCCGGGCACTACTCCACCCCGGGGCAGAATCTATCCTCTGTCCGCCCCAGAGACTCTTGCTATGTCGGAGTACATCCAGGAAAATTTAAAAAAAGGCTTTATCCGTAAATCCTCCTCTCCTGCCGGAGCCGGATTTTTCTTTGTGTCCAAAAAAGATGGCTCTCTACGTCCTTGCATTGACTACCGCGGTCTTAATAAAATCACGGTAAAGAACCGCTACCCCCTACCCCTCATCTCTGAACTCTTTGATCGCCTCCAAGGTGCCCACATCTTTACCAAACTGGACTTAAGAGGTGCTTATAATCTCATCCGCATCAGAGAGGGGGATGAATGGAAAACGGCATTTAACACTAGAGATGGACACTTTGAGTATCTGGTCATGCCCTTTGGCCTGTGCAACGCCCCTGCCGTCTTCCAAGACTTTGTTAATGAAATTTTTCGTGATCTCTTATACTCCTGTGTTGTTGTATATCTGGACGATATCCTGATTTTTTCTGCCAATCTAGAAGAACACCGCCAGCATGTCCGTATGGTTCTTCAGAGACTTCGTGACAATCAACTTTATGCCAAGATAGAGAAATGTCTGTTTGAATGCCAATCTCTTCCTTTCCTAGGATACTTGGTCTCTGGCCAGGGACTACAAATGGATCCAGACAAACTCTCTGCCGTCTTAGATTGGCCACGCCCCTCCGGACTCCGTGCTATCCAACGTTTTTTGGGGTTCGCCAATTATTACAGGCAATTTATTCCACATTTTTCTACCGTTGTGGCCCCTATCGTGGCTTTAACCAAAAAAAATGCCAATCCCAAGTCTTGGCCTCCTCAAGCGGAAGACGCCTTTAAACGGCTCAAGTCTGCCTTTTCTTCGGCTCCCGTGCTCTCCAGACCTGACCCATCTAAACCCTTCCTATTGGAGGTTGATGCCTCCTCTGTAGGAGCTGGAGCGGTCCTTCTACAAAAAAATTCTTCTGGGCATGCTGTTACTTGTGGTTTTTTTTTCTAGGACCTTCTCTCCGGCGGAGAGGAACTACTCCATCGGGGATCGAGAGCTTCTAGCCATTAAATTAGCACTTGAGGAATGGAGGCATCTGCTGGAGGGATCAAGATTTCCAGTTATTATTTACACCGATCACAAGAACCTCTCCTATCTCCAGTCTGCCCAACGGCTGAATCCTCGCCAGGCCAGGTGGTCTCTGTTCTTTGCCCGATTTAATTTTGAAATTCACTTTCGGCCTGCCGATAAGAACATTAGGGCCGATGCTCTCTCTCGTTCCTCGGATGCCTCGGAAGTTGAACTCTCTCCGCAACACATCATTCCTCCTGACTGCCTGATTTCCACTTCTCCAGCCTCCATCAGGCAAACTCCTCCAGGAAAGACCTTCGTCTCTCCACGCCAACGCCTCGGAATCCTCAAATGGGGTCACTCCTCCCATCTCGCAGGTCATGCAGGCATCAAGAAATCTGTGCAACTCATCTCTCGCTTCTATTGGTGGCCGACTCTGGAGACGGATGTCGTGGACTTTGTGCGAGCCTGCACTGTCTGTGCCCGGGATAAGACTCCTCGCCAGAAGCCCGCTGGTTTTCTTCATCCTCTGCCTGTCCCCGAACAGCCTTGGTCTCTGATTGGTATGGATTTTATTACAGACCTACCCCCATCCCGTGGCAACACTGTTGTTTGGGTGGTTGTTGATCGATTCTCCAAGATGGCACATTTCATCCCTCTTCCTGGTCTTCCTTCAGCGCCTCAGTTGGCTAAACAATTTTTTGTACACATTTTTCGTCTTCACGGGTTGCCCACACAGATAGTCTCGGATAGAGGCGTCCAATTCGTGTCAAAATTCTGGAGGGCTCTCTGTAAACAACTCAAGATTAAATTAAACTTTTCTTCTGCATATCATCCTCAATCCAATGGACAAGTAGAAAGAATTAACCAGGTCTTGGGTGATTATTTACGACATTTTGTTTCCTCCCGCCAGGATGATTGGGCAGATCTTCTACCATGGGCCGAATTCTCGTATAACTTTAGAGTCTCTGAATCTTCCTCCAAATCCCCATTTTTCGTGGTGTACGGCCGTCACCCTCTTCCCCCCCTCCCTACTCCCTTGCCCTCTGGTTTGCCCGCTGTAGATGAAGTGACTCGTGATCTTTCCACCATATGGAAAGAGACCCAAGATTCTCTTTTACAGGCTTCATCTCGCATGAAAAAGTTTGCCGATAAGAAAAGAAGAGCTCCCCCCATTTTTGCTCCCGGAGACAAGGTATGGCTCTCCGCTAAATATGTCCGCTTTCGTGTCCCCAGTTACAAACTGGGTCCACGCTATCTTGGTCCTTTCAAAGTCTTGTGCCAAATTAATCCTGTCTCTTACAAACTTCTTCTTCCTCCTTCTCTCCGTATTCCTAATGCCTTTCATGTCTCTCTTCTTAAACCACTCATCATCAACCGTTTCTCTCCCAAATTAGTTTCTCCCACTCCTGTCTCCGGTTCTTCTGACGTCTTCTCAGTGAAAGAGATACTGGCCTCCAAGACGGTCAGAGGAAAAAGGTTCTTTTTGGTGGATTGGGAGGGCTGTGGACTTGAAGAGAGATCCTGGGAACCTGAGGACAACATCCTAGACAAAAGTCTGCTCCTCAGGTTCTCAGGCTCTAAGAAGAGGGGGAGACCCAAGGGGGGGTACTGTTACGCCGAGCGCTCCGGGTCCCCGCTCCTCCCCGGAGCGCTCGCTTCTCTCTCGCTACCGCAGCGCTCCGGGCAGCTCCACTGACCCGGTGCGCTGCGATACCGTCTCCAGCCGGGATGCGATTCGCGATGCGGGTAGCGCCCGCTCGCGATGCGCATCCCGGCTCCCGTACCTGACTCGCTCTCCGTCTGTCCTGTCCCGGCGCGCGCGGCCCCGCTCCCTAGGGCGCGCGCGCGCCGGGTCTCTGCGATTTAAAGGGCCACTGCGCCGCTGATTGGCGCAGTGGTTCCAATTAGTGTGTTCACCTGTGCACTCCCTATTTATACCTCACTTCCCCTTCACTCCCTCGCCGGATCTTGTTGCCATTGTGCCAGTGAAAGCGTTTCCTTGTGTGTTCCTAGCCTGTGTTCCAGACCTCCTGCCGTTGCCCCCGACTACGATCCTTGCTGCCTGCCCCGACCTTCTGCTACGTCCGACCTTGCTTCTGTCTACTCCCTTGTACCGCGCCTATCTTCAGCAGTCAGAGAGGTTGAGCCGTTGCTAGTGGATACGACCTGGTCACTACCGCCGCAGCAAGACCATCCCGCTTTGCGGCGGGCTCTGGTGAAAACCAGTAGTGACTTAGAACCGATCCACTAGCACGGTCCACGCCAATCCCTCTCTGGCACAGAGGATCCACTACCTGCCAGCCGGCATCGTGACAATACTTCCAGTGTACTAAACAGGTAGCTAACATGGTAAAAATGTACAGTGAGATTTCAATTGTCTAGTGAACATAAATAAAAATGTACAGTGAGATTTCAATTGTCTAGTGAGTGAGCTAGAGAAAGAAAAATGCTAATTAGGATGTATCTCATGTGACTAATATCATCCTGTTACTAAATTCATGAACTAACCAACCCTGTTCGTGAGTTCACCCAAACCAATTTATGTACACCAAAAGTAAATGTTAAGTAGGTTTATAGGTTGTACCTGACCTTCACTTCGTCCCTCTGTCTTAGGGGACTGACGTTGAGGCCGACTTATCTTAAGGGGGTTTGTGGTGTCCCTGTACCGTATTGCATCCAGTACCTAGTGCAGAGGTCCCCAAAGTCAGAGAAACTACGTTCAGGTAGGGTTCCTCAGGTGGGACAGCCCCTAGTCGCCTCTCCTTAAGTCTAACTTTAATATTAGTAAATGTATATATTTGATAATTATAGCTATATTCTATAGGAATGTATAGTACTTACCTTTTTCAGTGTCGCAGGACCTTCGGTCATGTGACCGTGCTAATAACCTCTATGGTATGTTGCAGGACCTTAGGAGGTCCTTGGGTTACGTGTTACCCACAAATCTCTGTAATAGGCATTGACATCCGTTTGGACCAAATAGCATTAGTCCAGCCCCTGCCCATATAAGGGAGCTGCGTCCAATTATCGCTCTCTTGGGTTGCTGCTCTCGTGGATGCTGGACCAACAGGACGGTGTGCTCCGCAACTTGCAAAGACACGCTAGGCCTCAAAACCTACGGCCTCAGCAGAACCAAAAATCGTGAGTTTAAACCTCATTATTGCTAATGCTAGTGTGATTACTGGACCGCAACTAATTCCCCTAAATCCAGTGGAACAGAGCAATAGACTAAAAGACTCTTAAAGCTAAAGTATCAACCATTGTCAATCTACAAAGGAAGCTGTTGTTATGATAAGAGACTGTTGTGTTAATGAAGTGTACAGAAAATCTTCAGTAAAAATTAACGCTGTTTACAGAAGCTTTCCAGTTGTGGACAATCCATTATTATCTACCTCAAACCCATTATCATCTACCTCCCTATCGTTCCTGGGAAGGGCGGTGGTAGGAAAAGCTTTATTGAGGAGCCCTCACTCTGGCGTCATAAATAGCAAGGGTTAACAAGCACCCTTTGATACTCGCACAGCTACACTCCCCATACCCTACACCCCTTACACTATCACAGGTGCTTAGTGCAGCGGGGGCCATAGTAACCCCAAGGAGAACTCGTCTGTCCACAAAAAATGTGGAGAGACTGACCTTTGTGGAGATGAATCAGGCATGGATCAGGCAAGATTTTCACCCACCAATGCCTGATGCGTCAGAGTAGATTGATCATGGTGCCACACCAACACTTCACAAATTTGGATAGTGCTAAACATATTTAAGATGCTGCTCCCCAGTTACAGACATTCCTGTGCATCAGACCACAAGTAAGTATTGAGGATATGCATAACGTAAAACTTTACTTTTAATAAAATTCTTAGGATAAAAATAAAAAATATTTACCCAAAATTATTTTGAAATTAAATAAAAGGAAAGGTGTGCAAAAAAACACCATTCGCCATGTACACCACCAAGTATTGATGCAAAGACCTCTAAAAGGTGGAAGGGAACAACACATTATAACTAGTGGGGGTAAAAACTTCCCCTGTAAGGCCCTACTCTCGCATTATTAACTGCCCTCTTGGCAAGTGGTACTCTCCCTAAAAAGAGCAGATCCACACAGTAACCTCTCCCTATTTCCCCCTACAAACACTGCCATTTCCCAGGGTTTTTAGGTGGAAATAGAGAGAGTTTCCTGTGTGGAGCTGCCCTTTTTAGGGTTATTAACACTTGCCAAGAAGGGAATTTATAGGGTGAGAGCAGGGCCTTACAGGGGAAGTTTTTACCCCAACCGGTTACAATGGACCATATGTTGTTCCCTTCCACTTTTAGAGGTCTTTGCATCACATCAATACTTGGTGGTGTAGGTGGTACATGGTGTTTTTTGCACACCTTTCCTTTTGTTTGATTAAAAAAAAATTATTTGGGTCCATATATTTTATCCTAAGCATATTATTAAAAGTTAAGTTTTACATAATGCATATCCTCAATACTTACTTGTACACACTAACACTTACAAAAGAGACTGTTTTCTTCTGCCTACCTGCTTCAGCTACTATTCTGATCTTGCCACCCGACTGATGCCACACATCTGATGCCAAGTTTTCCTTTTTCACCCACCTTCATCACCAAATACTGGTATTACCACCCACCGCGCCACCACCACCACATCACCGGGTCACTTTCAGAACTCCTAATGCTGCTACTGCCACCTACAGGCTGTCTCATTCTGCCACCATATGTTCTCCTCATGCTGATGGAAATACCCCATATGTGTGCCTAAACTGTTGCTTTGAAATACACTGGGCTCCACATTGAGAGAGCACCATGTGCATTTGAGGCCTAAATTAGGGATTTGCATGGGACGGACCTGGAAAAAAACTATGACAGTGTTTCCCAAACAGTGTGCCACCAGCTGTTGCAAAGCTCAGTCAATGGCTGATCGGCAATACTGGGAGTTGTTTTGCGACAGCTGGAGGCTCCGTTTTGGAAACGGTGCCATACCTGATGTTTTTTTTTTTTTTTTTTTTTGGGGGGGCGGGGGTCACTGTGTAAAGGTGTGTATATGCAGTGTTTTATATTTTATTTTGTGTAGTGTAGTGCAGTGTTTTTAGGGTACATTCACACGGGAGGGGGTTCACAAAGAGTTTCCTGCTGGGAGTTTGAGCTTCGGCGAGAAATTAGCTGCAGCTCAAAATCGCAGTGGGAAACTCACTGTAAACCCCCACCCAAAGTGAATGTACCCTGTACGTTTTTTTTCCAGGTTATCAGGTCACCAGAGACCCAATTGTCGTAATTGACTGGCGATTTGTGGGGATCGCCAACATTAGGGGGTCTTAGGAACCCCCTAGGCCTTGCCACGGGATGCCTGCTGATAGATATCAGCAGTCATCCTGTTCCAATCACCACCCGGTGAGCGGTACAGGTACGCCCTCTGTCCTTAAGTACCGGGACGCGAGGGCGTACCTGTATGCCCTCTGTCCCCAACAGGTCAAAGGGGTACTTTGATGTAAAATATATACATATTTTTTTTAATCAAATTTTGCCAGGAAGTTAAACAGATTTGTAAATGAGCAAAGAGAAGATGTGATATTCGGCACTGCTCCTATTGGCTAGGCTGGATTGTACGGCGGGCGTGTGACTTGGATAAACCGATAGAGATATGGTGGTGCTCTGACGTTTCAGCAAGGTATAAATCTTCAATGCAGTAAAGAATAGAATAACATCGGCACTCACCGGTCTTCTCTTAAAAAAGGCTTCTTTATTGATACATACTCACAACATGAAATGCAGTAAGGGAGAGGGACCCGTGCAGGGGGGGTACGTAGTAGGCGACAGATTCTGTTTCACTCGTTATACGAGCTTCATCCGGCCATATCTACCTGGATTTCTGTGCTGCTTCTTATACAGGTGGGCGGCCAATCGCAAACGCTCTGGACTGCCCTCCTCCTCTGATGCACCTGGCGAGTTCTCGTTAGAGTCTCACCATTGGCTAACCGTCGCCATTTTTGTAAGTGCATCAGTATAAGAAAGCACATACTAAGACATGTGCATGTTAAAAACTGAAAATTTAAAAACATGGTGCATAATCAATTTTATCATTTAATCCGAGAGGACCAGCTGCTGCTGTTTGTATGATCCAATATGTTTCTCTTTGCAAGAGGTATTGATCCAGACTTATCCCCGGTTTGGGTTTAACCTTTTCTATCCCGGAGAATTTTAGATGATCCAACTGTCCCTTGTGGGCTTCCATCATATGGGCAATGAGACGCGGTGCTCCCTTCAAGGTACGGAACGAATAAAGATGTTCCCTAATACGAGCACATAATTGTCTTATAGTTTTGCCGATATAATAGAACCCACATGGGCAATAGATGACATATACCACGAATTTAGTTCTACAAGTAATAAGATCAGTTACTGTGTGCGTAATTGCACCTAATCTCATAGTTTTTAATTCAGCGTTATACTTACAAAAATTACATGACTTACATGCAAAATTCCCTTTCGGGGTACATTTCTCCAGCCATGTATTTTCAGTATTTTTCTTAATTTTTACTTGTTTTTTCAAGATGTCACCTATAGTTTTGTTTTTTCTGTATGAAATCAATGGTTTTTTACTAGCTACTTCTTTCAATTCTGCATCACTCTCTATTATATACCAATTCCGTCTAACTGCCTGTTCTATAGTTCTATTCAAAGGTGTATTCTGAAAGGTGAAAGTGAAACGTTTCTGTTCTAATGTGTGTGTCTTATTCTTATCTTTATTTTTTAATAGATTAACCCGTTGCATTTTTGTAGTTCTTTCTCTACCTTCTTTTATTAACTGTATAGGATACTGTCTTTCTATGAGTCTTTTCTGTAAATCGTCGGCTTGCACATTAAATGTTTCATCTTGGGCATTATTTCGCCTTAGACGAATAAATTGTCCGTAGGGAATACCCTTCTTCACTGGTGCTGGGTGAGAGCTATGATAGTGAAGAAGGGTATTCCTGGACATATCTTTTCTATGTCCTTCGCTAACAATCTTATTTCCATTAATAATCAATTTCACATCTAAAAATTCGATAGATGATCCTCCAAATTGAGACGTAAAAGCAAGGTTCATTGTGTTCACTTCATTTATATGTCTAACGAAACTGTCAAATTGTGACTCAGTCCCTGCCCAAGCTATTAATATGTCGTCCACATAGCGGGCATAGAATTTCAGATGCCCGATGTATGGATTCATGGAGGAGTAAATATACTGCCTCTCAAATTCAGCCAAAAAGAGGTTTGCGTATGTACAGGACACCGGGGTGCCCATCGGGGTCCCGGTGTCCTGTCTATACCAACTATCTCCAAACATAAATGTACTGTTAGTTAATACAAAGGAAAGTGCATCAATTACGAAACCGACAAATTCTTCTGACTTATTGGATCTACTTAGTCCTTCCTTGACAGCCTGCACACCCGCATCATGTGGAATACGGGTGTACAGGCTGACAACATCTATTGAACACAGCTTCCACTCCCTCTCCCAATTCAAATCTTCCATCATTTGTAAGAGGTGTAAAGTATCTTTTATGTATGCAGGTATGGCCTTCAGCATAGGGCTCAATAGCCATTCCAAGTAATGAGAAAGGTGTTCAGTGACAGACCCCACCCCCGAGACGATGGGTCGTCCCGGGGGGGGGGATCTGCCCTTTATGAACTTTAGGTAAATGATACCAGGTAGCTGGCTTAGGGGTATCTGGAATCAGACGTTCTGCATTCTTTTTAGATAAGGTACCTCTCACGACTGCTGAATGAAGGAAAGACGTTAATTTAGCGAGGATTCTGTTTGTGGGGTCGGATTTTAACATGGTGTAGGTAGCGGTGTCCTGAAGTTGCCTTTCGGCTTCGGTAATATACATAGATTCCAGGTAGATACACAGAAATCCAGGTAGATATGGCCGGATGAAGCTCGTATAACGAGTGAAACAGAATCTGTCGCCTATTACGTACCCCCCCTGCACGGGTCCCTCTCCCTTACTGCATTTCATGTTGTGAGTATGTATCAATAAAGAAGCCTTTTTTAAGAGAAGACCGGTGAGTGCCGATGTTATTCTATTCTTTACTGCATTGAAGATTTGTAAATGACTTCTATTAAAAAATCTGAATCCTTTCAGTACTTATAAGCTTCTGTACACTACAGAGGAAGTTCTTTCCTTTTTGAATTTCTTTTCTGTCTGACCACAGTGCTCTCTGCTGACACCTTTGTTCATGTCAGGATCTGTCCAGAGCAAGAGAGGTTTGCTATGGGGATAAGTTCGGACATTTACGCATGCAGCAGTACCACATATGATTATTTTTTATTATATTATTTTATTTTAAAAATGGGAAAAGTGGGGGAATTCAAACTTGTATTAGGAAGGGGTTAATTCTCTTTTATTAACTTTATTTTTTTTTTTTTTACTTATCTAGTATTTTTTTTAGCCCCCATAGGAGGCTATATCATGCAGTCATTTGATGGCATATACTGTTCAGTGCTATGCCACAGCATAGCATTGATCAGTATTATCAGTGCTCTGCTGCTCCAGCCTGCTGAAGCCTCCTGGAGCAGCAGATCACGGATTGGATGACGAGGAGGCAGGTAAGGGCCCTCCAGCCATCCTCTAAGCTGATAGGGACATTGCGGTTTCACTGCGATGGTCCCGATCAGCTCCGTTTAGCTGCCGGGATCATTTTAGTTTTGTTTTTGATGCTGCAATCAACTTTGATCACAGTGTCTAAAGGGTAAATGCCGGGCATTGGCCTGATCGGCGATGCCTGGCATTAACCCTGGGTCCTGTCTGCTGATAGCTGTCGGGACCCACGGTGTTTGAAGCATTCTCCACTCATGAGAACACTTCAAACTCTGGTAATGGGACCAGGGCGTACAGGTATGCCCTGCGTCATTAAGTACCAGGACGCAAGGGCTTTCCTGTATGCCCTGCATCCGTAAGGGGTTAAAGCTTAAAGCGTACCCGTCAGATCCAACAATTTTTTTTTATATATCACTCAGTACCTAATCCTGACCATGTACATTTTTATGTGTCTAGCACCTTTATTAATTTTTTTATTACACTTTTAATTTAGCTCACTAGTCTGAATTCCTCTCAAAGGGAGGGAGCATGGCCTCACTGTACCGGTCTCTGCTCCCTCCCTCAGGATGCTGTCTGCTCACATCTCCCCTAGCATTAGCAAAACTACAACTCCCAGCTTGTTCTCACTGACAGTAGCAGGACACAAGCTGACAGTGGGAGGATTTTTCCTCCAGCTGTGAGCCCTGCGCTCACAGCTGTCAATCATTGAAGTGTGTCCATGACATAGGTGATGATGCATGGACACAGCAGGACTAATATGTGTCCAAGCAAGCAGGCAGGGGGGGGGCAGTTGTTTGACTATTTTTTTCAGGATGAAATACTGAAAAATCTATAAAGAAAGCAACTGCAAAACCCATTGGTTTTGCACACTTTACAACATATCAAAAGTTTTTGTATCTGACAGTGCCCATTTAAGTACTCAAAATGTCAGAATATGTGGTGAAACAGGAAATAAAAAAATCATGAATTAAAGGTAAAATGACAGTCTGTGACTATATGGTTAAATACAAAAATAACAAACAAGATTAAAACATGGAGCTAGTATATTGTGCTCCTTAGCAAACACAGAATTACAATTAAGTATCTGTCCCTGAATCGTCAGACAGGCACTGAAGCCCTTTCTCGATAATGGGGAAGGGTGCTGTCATTAAACTATTAACAGCAGTAGACTCAGGGCACCGTAAGCTATCTCTAGATATTTTTCGTGTTGCTACAGATACTTAATGAAAGCATTGGTGTTATTTAGAAAAACTTTTACAGCGAGATAAAGCGCACAGCAGCATGCTTCACACCCCAGCTTGCCGCTTGCTCTGACTTGATGCTGAGAGGAGCTTCATAGACTACACTGCTTTAAGTCAGTATTTTTAATGCTTTTTTTTGTGATTTGATTTTTAAGACATTGTCAATAAATGTCTAGAATGTGACTTTCTCAAATAAACACGTCTCACAAAACCTAATAAACGATTGCAACAATATATTTTCTTATTTGTCTTTTTACTTGACCTCTTTTTCTTTACTCCTTACTCTTTTTCTTTCTTTTACTTAATAAATATATAATAAATATATACTAAAGTATATTTTTATGATCAAATTCTAGTTTGTTTGTTTACTTCCTTTTTTTTTTTTTAGGTGTAGGGGGTTTACATGCTTATTGGCAGCTTTGACAGCTGTGTATAATTTCTTTACAACAGGCCATTGGCTAGGCTCACACATCATGTAGTATGTTTCCCTGATTCCCCTTTTTTCCGTTTTTAAAAAAAATTTTTTCCCTCATATGCATGAACGTATGTTTACGTGGGTCTGCTTTGGCAGTTTCCATTTCTTCAACCTCATTGTTAAAAGTAAATATTCCTTCCCTTTAAGATCTTAAAAAAGGGTGAACAGTTTGATAAAACACTTGAATTCTACAAAAAAATTGAAAATCACACCCACTTTTTGGAAAATATGCAGAAAATTGTGAAATGCACAAAAACAGGGACAACACAGTAAAAAAAAAAAACATTAATAAATAAAGTGTAATGTATTTACCCATACTGTTTTCACCTAAATTTACGCAAAACTCAAATAGTACATTCAGCCCATACTATTTTGGTCAGTATTTTATCCTTATTTTACAACAAATTTTGGTCAGTATTTTTAGCCAAAACCAAGATAAATAGTGAAAGAGAGAAAACTATAATGGAAAGATTGGCTCCCTTTTATATGTTTTGATTTTTTTTCTGGCTTTATCTAGTTATCAGTGGGGATCTCCCTGATCAATATCTGGTTCCCTTTCACATGCCAAAAACAATATGTGAATTTAGATTGAAAGTCCCAATAGGACAGGGACCTATTTGAGTCATGACAAGCTTTGTACAGTGCTTTGGAATATGCTGGCGCTTTATAAGTAAATGAACTATTATTAATGCAGTCATAAACTTCAAAAGGGTTATTGAGGAATAGAAAATCAGATTTATTTTAGTTTTATTGTTTTTTTTTTTTTTTTACAAAAACAGCACCATGCCTGTACTAGGTTTTGTGTGGTATTACAACTTGGCTACATTTACAATGAAACTGAGCTGCAGTACCACACAGAGCCTGAGGACTGGTGTGACACTGTTTTTATTTACAAAATCGGTCCTGGTTTTTCTAACCCTGGAAGACCCCTTTAACTTTTTTTTTTCGCTATGGAAGTCTAATCAACCTACTAAATGCTTCCTTAAATTGCTTATTCTTCATGGTATAAATAAGGGGATTCAGAACCGGGATCAGTATGATATAAAGTAGAGAGAAAATTTTGTCCTGCGTTGGAGCATAGGTCGATGTGGGTCTAACATGCAAAAACAGGGAAGTCCCATAAAATATAATGACAGAGGTCAGGTGGGAAGCACAAGTAAAGAATGCTTTCCGTCTCCCTTCTGCAGACTTAATATGCAAAATGGAAATTATAATAAACACATAAGACAACAATGTCAGTGTGAATGCACTTAGTCCTACAATTGCGCCCAAGACATATGTTGCAATTTCCACATGTATGGTATCATTACACGAAAGTGTTAACAAAGGAGAGATGTCACAGAAAAAATGGTTGACCTGAAGGGATGAACAAAAGGACAAATTGGCTATAAACAAGGTATGTAAGACTGGTTCCAGAGCGGCAGCAAGCCATGTTCCTACTAAGTACAATGCACAATGTTTCATGCTCATATACAGGGCATAGTGAAGTGGGTGACAGATGGCCACGTAACGGTCATAAGCCATGACTGCAAGAAGGAAGAACTCAGTACAAGTAAAGTAAATGAAGAAATACAGTTGAGCCATACAACCATTAAATGTTATGATCTTCTGTTGGGTGAAAAGCATGTAGAGGAGCTTCGGTAGGATATTTGAAGAGGATAGAATGTCCACAATGGATAAGCTACACAGGAAAATATACATTGGAGTATGCAGATGGGAGTCCAAAGTAATGCATAGAAACACTGTTATATTCCCTAATATAATGTTAAGATAAATTAATAGAAATATTACAAAGAGATTAATCTGATTTAGAGAGATGTCTGGGAAACATTCGACTGTAAATTCTACAACCCTGGATGGACTCCTCAAACTCAAATTAAACATTGCCCACCGGCTTTGGTTTTGGCAAAAGATAATTTAAATCCACTATAAGAGAGTTTATGATAATGCTGCAGATGATGAGATGAGAAGCTGACCGAAAAGCTTGATAGTTTCAGAGGCGTTTATTTGTTACTTCTTACCTAAAAGCAAAGATACTGACAATAACATACCAACCTGTATGTATATAATATAAAAAGACTATAAAATATGTAATGAGACATAACATTGGGGAAATGAATTAAAAACAGATAGAAACTGTAAATAAAAACGGAATGAGACAAAAACTGTCTGAACTTAGTTAATTAGTTAAATATAACATTATTTAAAGCACAAAGTCAATGGAGTATACGTGAAAAATATACCAAAGTACAGATTTGCGTATTTTTGGGCCCTTCATATAATACCAGAAAAAAATATATATATAAAATATAAAAAATAATAGTGTTATAGGGTCAAAGGGGGAGATTTATCAAAACCTGTGCAGATAAAAAGTTGCTCAGTTTCCCATAGCAACCAATCAGATCGCTTCTTTCATTTTGCAGAAGCCTTGTTAAAAATGAAAGAAATAATCTGATTGATTGCTATGGACAACTGGGCGACTTTTCCTCTGCACAGGTTTTGATCTTCCCGAATATGTTAAAAGTGTTATAGGTCAATTTTAAGCAGACTCATTTTCCTACACATAGTTATCATTTTTTTTTAAAGTAGTAAAAATAAAACCTACATAAATTAGATATCATTTTAATTTTATGAACCTACAGAATTAAGATAACATGTCATTTTTACCTAAAGGAGCATTACATAGAAATAGTAATTGTTTCAGGAAAAAAGTGGATCTTAGTCAGGCGCAGCTACAGTGGAAGACAGATGACGATATCCATAGGTTTACTTCATAAGGTTTATTCAGTGGCACAACAACAACGCGTTTCTTGCCCGCAAAGGGCACTTCCTCAGGCAATGTGCATGCACTGAAAATGGCAAAAACTGGGATTTAAATACAACAGCCTTGCATGTCTTCTTAGGATGCGTTCCCACAGGGCGCAAAATTTACGGCAGCAGCGGAAAATACGCTGCATATTCCTTGCTCACTATACATACAGGGCTTTCCGGCGGCAGCCCTATGTGTGTAGTGAGTTTTGAAGGCGGGGCCGTGTGTCGGCATGTCTGTGACACGCGCGCGGCTCAGCCTCCAAAACTCACTGCACACATAGGGCTGCCGCCGGAAAGCCCTGTGTGTATAGTGAGCAAGGAATACGCAGCGTATTTCCCGCTGTAGCCGTAAATTTTGCGCAGCGTCAAATACGCTGCGTATACGCCCTGTGGGAACGCACCCTAAAGGTCAAGTTAATCTTGCTGTTCAGAGTTGGCTGCTGAACTCCACACAGCTGTGTTTGGATTCCTCCTGTTACTATAAGGCAGGATCTGTGTAAATTCTAAAATTCAGTGGAAACAAGTGTCCGCTATTAAAACATTTATGACTAAAAAACATTCTTATAACAAAATACTGGGATTAATAAGCTTAACACAATTTACTCTTACACAATTGCCCTCGTGAGCGCTCAGGTTGTAATAGAATTTATGAATGGGAGCGCTATACACGCTGTAGCGTGGCTAGCAGTGGGCGGAGTAAGCCAGTATGTATTAGAATAAAGAGTCAGGTTGAAGGAAGAACTAACAAGAGTAGGATAGTAACATTGTATAGAAACTATAGTGAGACATGACACACATAGAGGCATGTAATGGTTTGGTACAAGGAAGTGAAGCAATGTTTTATCTTAAAAATTATGATGTATAATAACATAAAAAAAAAATATATATATAATAAAATAATAAAAAATAAAAAAAGAATATATCATAATAATAAAATATATATATATATATATATATATATATATATATATGTATAAAAAGAGGAGGAAGAGCAGCACAACTAAATTAGTTTCATAAGGTAAAAAGGTGCACGCTGGAAATAAAGACCTTGGTTAGGGGTCCTCACTTAAATAGAAATCCAAGAATTCAGCAGCACACAAACTTGTGAAAAAATAGGTGGGTGTTTATTACATCACCAGAAAAACAGAAGCTTCTGTTTTTCTGGTGATTTAATATAAATACCCACCAATTTTTTCACAAGTTTGTGTGCTGCTGAATTATTGGATTCATATATATAGATATATATATATATATATATATATATATATATATATATATATATATATATTATGGATAGGTATTACTAAAATTCGGTATTAAAAATGCCATTTTGGACATGCAATGTGCCTGTGAATGAATAAAAACAATAACATACATATAATATAATAAACAAAAATTGTATACATATAGTATACATACAATAGTATCCATATATATATAACTAAAAATATTTTGTATAAGAGTAATCAATATGAATGTGATGTCATCGTATACAGAGAGTGTATAAAATTGGGACCAAAGAGAAGGATTGAAGGGTATGGGCATTAAAGTTTAAGCCAAAATAGTCTACAAAACTTTGTTCAAAACCCTCGGTTGTAACAAACCACATTTGTAGATCCAATAAACCTCCAATCTTTTCAATAAGTCAAATCGGTTCAACTTATGGTGGGGGACATGGTCAATAGGAATAACGGTAAAGGATTTTTTGTCCCCCTGATGCACAGTATTATAATGCCTTGATAGGCTATGTAACATGAAGCCCATTTTTACATTAAATCGGTGCTTGTTTCCTAAGTTTCATGGTGGTACGCGCAATGTATTGGATCCCGCACTGGCATTGAATCAAATATATTACATAGTCTGATTCGCAGGACAGATGGTAGTTAATCAGAAAGACTTCTCCAGTCACAGTGGAGGTGAAGTTGCATTTTTGGTGTACAATATCATGACAACATAGACACCTCTTTTTTTTCCACATCTACAGCTACCCACTGTGTTTGGTTCTTTTTTCCGAGGTTGGTGCTGTTTTAACTGGCTGGGTGCCAGAATATTTTTCAACGTAGGTGCTCTGTGATAAGTAATACCAGGTGTTTTTGTGAGTGATCCCTTTAAAAACTGGTCTCCTTCCAAAATATACCAGTATTTTTGTAGAATATTTCTGATATCTGGTGCAGACCTACTAAAGGTGGTAATGAAGTTGAGATCCCATTTTTGTTGTTGTTGTTCCTTAGCATTAACTTCCAAAGTTTCTTTTCTCTCCTGTCCTTTTGTTTTTTCTTTTTCGTTAACTCTCTCTTTTTTTGTGGTGAGACATTCCTCCTGTGTGAGACACTTATTTTTTTTTATATGCATCAGATAAAAGTTTTTTAGGGTATTTCTTTTCTAAAAACCTTTTTGGAAGGATGCCTGCCTGCAGTTTAAAATCTTCTCCACAAGTACATTTCTTTCTAATTCGTTTGTATTAGGAGTAAGGTACGTTTTCTAGCCATTTTTTATGATGGCCGCTCCCAAATTCAATGTAGTTATTCGTATCTACCTGTTTGAAATATGTTGTAGTAATTTATTTGACTCAGAGTTACTGTTGGTTGTGAAACTGAGCCCCCAATCATTGCGGTTGAGAGTTTCGACAAATTCATCTATAGTGGACTTTGGACCATTCCATATGAACACTAAATCGTCGATATATCGTCGATATAGTGATGCATGTTTTTGAAAGATGGGGTTGCCCCAGATATACCTGGTTTCGAATGCCCCCATAAATAGGTTTGCATATGAGGGGGCTACTGTTGCCCCCATAGCAGTCCCCTTCTTCTGATGGTAAACATCCCCATCATAGAGAAAATTATTGTTCTCAAGAATGAATTTAAGGCCTTTGAGAAGGAAGGACCGCTGGAGCTCAGAGATATCCAAGTCTGTGATAAGGTATTCTTCAGCTGCCAACAAGAAGAAGGGATGATCCAGCGTGGGTCAATAGAAATCCAGACTTTATTAGAATTCACAGTAAAAGCAGTAAAAGCAACCATCATTCTTCAGCTGCCGCCAGACCTAAGTGATGGGATATATTAGTGTAGAGGGCCACGACATCACAGGTAACCATAAGGAAAGTGGATTCCTTTGGTATACTGGAGAGATGTTGTATGAGTTGGGTAGAGTCATGGAGATAACTGGGAAGTGTGGTGACATGTTTTTGAAGAAAAAAAGTGTGCAATATTGCTGGTGGGAGAATTAGTACTGGCGATGATTGGCCGGCCGGGGGGGTTTATTAGGGATTTGTGGATTTTGGGAAGAAAATAAAAATATGGACGATTGAGATGATTCATTGAACAGATCAAGAATAGTAAATTGTGTTAAACTTATTAATACCAGTATTTTGTTATGAGAATGTTTTTTAGTCATAAATGTTTTAATAGTGGACACTTGTTTCCACTGAATTTTAGAATTTACACAGATCCTGCCTTATAGTAACAGGAGGAATCCAAACACAGCTGTGTGGAGTTCAGCAGCCAACTCTGAACAGCAAGATTAACTTGACCTTTAGAAGAAATGCAAGGCTGTTGTATTTAACCCCTCAAGGACCCATGACGTATGCATACGTCATCACACCCTGAGTCTTAAGGACCCATGACGTATGCATACGTCATGGTCGTTTCCTGGTCTCCGCCGTTCACCCGGCGGAGATCGGAAGCGGATACCTGCTGAAATCCTTCAGCAGGGATCCAGGGCAAACGCCGAGGGGGGCCATGTAGGCCCCCCATGTTGGCGATCGCCGCAAATCGCAAGGGAAATCGCCCTTGCGATCTGCGGCGATACCGGGCTGATCGGGTCTCTGGGACCCGACTGCCCGGTAATTTTGCATGATCCCGGCTGTCACAGACAGCCAGGACCATGCTGGAGTATAGGAGCGAGTTGGCAAGCCTGCCACCTCCTCCGATCCCCTGCGATTCTTCGGTTAGTTAACCGACCAACCGCAGGGGGGGGGGCGGTTACTTCCTCCCGCCCTGCCGGGCCCCTTGAAGTCCAGAGAGGACGGGAGGAAGACCGGACGACGTGGCGGGGGACGGGGGAGTGCTGGGGACCGGCACCGGTACTTACCTCATCCCTGAAAACCCGGATCCCGGCGATGAAGACGGCGGCGGCGGCGACAGGTGAGTTCCTCTTCAAGCGGGGTCGGGCCCTTTACAGCAATGCACGTCGCCGTAAAGCGACATGCATTGCTGTATTGGGACCCTGTATACTACAACTCTCAGCATGCCCAGACAGCCCTTGGTGTCTGGGCATGCTGGGAGTTGCAGTTTTGCAAAATCTGGAGGTCCGCAGTTTTGGGACCACTGTGCCCTTCCAAATGTTGCAAAACTACACATCCTCAGCATGCCCTTACTGTCCAGGCATGCTGTCCACCCCTACACAGCCCCCCTCCCCTCCCCAATAAAAATGAAAAACGTCTGGTACGCCACTGTTTTCAAAAGGGAGCCTCCAGCTGTTGCAAAACAACAACTCCCAGTATTGCCGGACAGCCGTTGACTGTCCAAGCATGCTGGGAGTTTTGCAACAGCTGAAGGCACCCTGTTTGGGAATCACTGGCGTAGAATACCCCTATGTCCACCCCTATGCAAATCCCTAATTCAGGCCTCAAATGCACATGGCGCTCTCACTTCGGAGCCCTGTCGTATTTCAAGGCAACAGTTTAGGGACACATATGGGGTATCTCCGTACTCGGGAGAAATTGCCTTACAAATTTTGGGGGGCTTTTTCTCCTTTCACCCCTTATGAAAAGGTGAAGTTGGGGTCTACACCAGCATGTTAGTGTAAAAAAATAATTTTTTTACACTAACCTGCTGGTGTTGCCCCATACTTTTCATTTTGACAAGAGGTAAAAAGGAAAAAAGCCCCCCAAAATTTGTAATGCAATTTCTCCCGACTATGGAGATACCCCATATGTTGGCGCAAAGTGCTCTGGGGGCGCACAACAAGGCCCAGAAGGGAGAGTGCACCATGTACATTTGAGGTGATTTGCACAGGGGTGGCTGATGGTTACAGCGGTTTTGACAAACGCAAAAAAAACAAAACCCCACATGTGACACCATTTCGGAAACTACACCCCTCACGGAATGTAATGAGGGATGCAGTGAGAATTTACACCCCACTGGTGTCTGACAGATCTTTGGAACAGTGGGCTGTGCAAATTAAAAATGTTGTACAGCCCACTGTTCCAAAGATCTGACAGACACCAGTGGTGGGTAAATGCTCACTGTACCCCTTGTTACGTTCCTCAAGGGGTCTAGTTTCCAAAATGGTATGCCATGTGGGGGTTATTTTGCTGTCCTGGCACCATAGGCGCTTCCTAAATGCGACATGCACCCCGAGTAAAATTTGCTCTCAAAAAGCCAAATATGACTCCTTCTCTTCTGAGCATTGTAGTTCGCCCGTAGTGCGCTTCAGGTCAACTTATAGGGTACCTACATACTCAGAAGAGATGGGGTTACAAATTTTGGGGGGTATTTTCTGCTATTAACCCTTGCAAAAATGTGAAATTTGGGGGGGAAACACACATTTTAGTGACATTTTTTTTTTTGTTTACGTATGCAAAAATCGTGAAACCCCTGTGGGGTATTAAGGCTCACTTTATTCCTTGTTACGTTCCTCAAGGGGTCTAGTTTCCAAAATGGTATGCCATGTGGGTATTTTTTGCTGTCCTTGCACCATAGGGGATTCCTAAATGTGACATGCCCATGAGCAAAATTTGCTCTCAAAAAGCCAAATATGACTCCTTCTCTTCTGAGCATTGTAGTTTGCCCGTAGTGCACTTCAGGTCAACTTATGGGATACCTCCATACTCAGAAGAGATGGGGTTAAAAATTTTGGGGGGTATTTTCTGCTATTAACCCTTGCAAAAATGTGAAATTTGGGGGGAAACACACATTTTATTGAAATTTTTTTTTAATGTTTTTTACATATGCAAAAGTCGTGAAACACCTGTCGGGTATTAAGGCTCACTTTATTCCTTTTTACGTTCCTCAAGGGGTCTAGTTTCCAAAATGGTATGCCATGTGTTTTTTTTTTCCTGTTCTGGCACCATAGGGGCTTCCTAAATGCAACATGCCCCCCAAAAACCATTTCAGAAAAACGTACTCTCCAAAATCCCCTTGTCGCTCCTTCCCTTCTGAGCCCTCTACTGCGCCCGCCGAACACTTTACATAGACATATGAGGTATGTGCTTACTTGAGAGAAATTGGGCTACAAATCGATGTATACATTTTCTCCTTTTACCCCTTGTAAAAATTAAAAAATTGGGTCTACAAGAACATGCGAGTGTAAAAAATGAAGATTGTGAATTTTCTCCTTCACTTTGCTGCTATTCCTGTGAAACACCTAAAGGGTTAAAATGCTGACTGAATGTCATTTTGAATAGTTTGGGGGTGCAGTTTTTATAATGGGGTCATTTGTGGGGTATTTCTAAGATGAAGACCCTTCAAATCCACTTCAAACCTGAACTGGTCCCTGAAAAATTGTGATTTTGGAAATTTTGTGAAAAACTGGAAAATTGCTGCTGAACTTTGAAGCCCTCTGGTGTCTTCCAAAAGTAAAAACAAGTCAATTTTATGATGCAAATATAAAGTAGACATATTGTATATGTGAATAAAAATTTTTTTTGGAATATCCACTTTCCTTACAAGCAGAGAGCTTCAAAGTTAAAAAAATTCAAATTTTTCACATTTTTCACCAAATTTTGGGATTTTTCACCAAGAAAGGATGCAAGTTACCACAAAATTTTACCACTATGTTAAAATAGAATATTTCACGAAAAAACAATCTCGGAATCAGAATGATAACTAAAAGCATTCCAGAGTTATTAATGTTTAAAGTGACAGTGGTCAGATGTGCAAAAAATGGCCGGGTCCTAAGGTGTAAAATGGCTGGGTCCTTAAGGGGTTAAATTCCAGTTTTTGCCATTTTCTGTACATGCACATTGCCTGAGGAAGTGCCCTTTGCGGGCAAGAAACGCGTTGCTGTTGTGCCACTGAATAATCCTTATGAAGTAAACCTATGGATATCGTCATCTGTCTTCCACTGTAGCTGCGCCTGACTAAGATCCACTTTTTTCCTGAAACAATTGCTGCTGTACTAGCCGGTGAGTGAGGACCTGACCGGAGGATCCAGGCTGCATACAGATTACCCCTTTTTACATGCGATATGGTGTTGTTCCCTGAGCGCAACATCTTCTGGTAAGTGTAAATCTTTACATTTTGCCAAAAACTCTTTAAAGTACCGCACTAGGGGCGCGTGTGTCTTTTTTCTCGTTTATCCTACATTACATAGAAACGGAAGCCTTCAAAATTTACAAAAGGGCATTTGTATTTTTTGTTTAACATTTTTTTTTGTTTTACCCTAGATTTTGTGGCATTACAAAGTACAATTGATGGCACAAAAAAACAAGCCTTATATGGGTCTGTAGGTGGAAAATTGAGAGTGTTATGGATATTAGATGGTGAGGGGAAAAAAACAAAAGTGCAAAAATAAAAAAATCTTAAGCATCTATTTACATGGCAGAAGTTCTGCTCATCCGCCCCAATTCCGTTTGTGTGGATTTTGTTCTAAATTGGTGCAGAATTGGAGCGAACTTGGTGTGGAATCCAAGCGGAAATTCTGCAGAAGTGTGAATGGTAGTGTGGATTCCTATAGAAGTGTATTGGGCTTTCATTTGAGGAGGAATTCCTCAAGCAGAATTCCGCGTGGGAAAATTCTGCCGTGTGAATAGACCCTAAGGCTTGGTTCACACTACGGAAACTCCGAGTGCGGGCAGCGCCGGCTGAATCAGTCGGCGCTGGGACCGCACGGACACTGCAGTCTCCAATAGACTGCAATGTGTTCCGCGAGTATTTTCGCCTGAAGAATGACCAACGCCATTCTTCAAGTGGAAATTTCCAAGTAGATTTTCCGTTCACAAATTCCGCTTCCATTCACTAGTTTCCATTCACTATACAGTACATTTTAGCAAGCGGAATTTCTGCCTGCAATTTCAAAGCAGAATTGCAGGCGGAAATTTCGTAGTTTGAACCTAGCCTAAGAGGTTCAAGCTATTCCCAACTGGACTTTACTATCAGGTTTATCATAGAGAGAAAGCAGAGGCATGGCCAGCAGCTTAGCTATAGGGTCGTAGAGGTTGCAGTTGCTACCAAGTCCCTATCGGATAGGGAATAACTTGATGAAGCAGTGAAGCAGTAAAACTTAATAGCAGTCCCTGCTCTAAGCACTGTACAGTAATACGGTAATGCTTTATATATCACTAGATTATTTCTTCGCTCTGCTCCCATCCTAATAAGCCTGTCAGGCTAGTAGCACACTGCTGGACCTGCGTATTCATGCAAATGAATATCCGCATTTGGCCAGCATAAAGTTTTACCACAAATTTGTGTGGTTTTAGATGTTTTTAGTGTCTGAAAATATCACTTTTTCTTGCACATAACAAACAGCTGTCATCATTTGAGTGCTGTGCTGCCTTGAGGTAAAACTACATGTTTTCCACTGCTATGTGTATCTGTACTCAAATATTAAAATATTACCAATAAAATACAAATTCAGTTGAGGTGATGAAAAGGAAAAATAAAAATATATAAAATAGTCAGCAAAAAAGAATGGTCCATCTTGTCCCCCTTCAAACTATTCAATTTTGTTTTATCTTAGTATAGATATCTGTTTATCCCCAGCATTCTTGCATTTCCATATTGGGGCTTTATCAGCCACATTTGTTGGAAGTTTGTTCTTAGCATCTACTACTTCTTCAGTCAAATAATATTTTCTCATGTTGTTCCTGATCTTTCACCCAGTTAAACGCAGATTATTCTTTCTCATTCTCGTGTTTATTTTTTATTTTTTTATTAAACCATTGCCCTCCTGAACCATATTTAATGCTTTAACGTCTGGAAAAGGATCTGCAGAGAACAGGAAGTGCCATTTTATAATTAGGCTTAGTGGCCGGAATGAAAACTGTAAGATTTCAGGATTATTTTATTTATTTATTTATTTTCAAAGTAAAAGCTTAACAAAAGGAAGAAAAAAAGTATTATCAAGCAAGTCAAAGTGCAAAATGTCATGGACATCAAAACAAGTAAACATGTGCATAGAAACAATTAGACATGGAGAAAGAGGAGGCCTCAATGTCTATGACAATGAGAACTGAGGACTAACAAAGCAAGCGTTCGTATGGACAAATGGATGCAGAAAGAAAAAAGATCACAAAAAAATCTTGAAAAGTATGTTTTTACATAGCATATAAAACTGTATTTTTACAATAAGTCTTTTTTTATGATGCATTCCCTTTAAAAGTATGATTTTGTACAGAGCAGATACGCAGTGAAAACTTAGATTCAGTTTAAAGGGGTAGTCCAGTGCTGAAAAACGTATCCCCTATTCTAAGGATAGAGGATACGTTTTAGATCGCGGGGGGTCTGACTGCTGGGGCCCCCGTGATCTCCTGTAGGGGCCCCCGGCTTGCTGGCCAGATAGTGGGTGATGACTACCGCACGAAGTGGCAGCCGACACGCCCCCTCAATACATAGCTATGGTAGAGCCGGAGATTGCCAAAGGCAGCGCTCCGGCTCTGCCATAGAGTTGTATTGAGGGGGCATGTAAGCCGCCGCTTCGTGCGGTGGTCAACACGCCCCCTTCCCGTATAGGCCCTGTACAGGAGATCGCGGGGGGCCCAGTGGTGGGACCCCCCTCGATCTGAAACTTATCCCCTATCTTTAGGATAGGGGATACGTTTTTCATATCTCCTTTAATTGACTATCGATTTCACCTTTTTTAATGGCAGAGTAAAATCTTATAAGTTGTGGATTTGACAATAGAATAAAATACACACAAAAAAAATTCGATAATGTATAAATGAGGTTTTATAACCTCATATGCATTACTCTGTACAGCTCGCAACAAGTCTGTCAAGTGTAAACAGAGCCTTAAAGGGGTACTCCACTGGGAAAAAAATTTTTTAATCAACTGGTGCCAAAAAGTTAAACAGATTTGTAAATGACTTCTATTAAAAAATCTTACTCCTTCCAGTATTTATCAGCTGCTGTATGTTCAAGAGGAAGTTATTTTCTTTTTTAATTTCCTTTCTGCCTGACCACAGTGCTCTCTGCTGACACATCTGTTCCTTATAGGAACTGTCTAGAGTAGGAGCAAATCCCCATAGAAAACCTATCCTGCTCTGGACAGTTGCTAAAAGGGACAGAGGTGTCAGCAAAGAGCACTGTGGTCAGGCAGAAAGGAAATTCAAAAAGAAAGGAACTTCCTGTGGATTATAACAGCAGCTGATAAGTACTGGAAGGATTAAGCATTTTTAATAGAAGTAATTTACAAATCTGTTAAAGTTTCTGGCACCAGTTGATTTAAAAAAAAAAACATTTTCCAGTGGAGTACCCCTTTAACCCCTTAACGACGCAGGACGTATATTTACGTCCTGCGCCGGCTCCCGCGATATGAAGCGATGTGCGGTATTAACCCTTTAGAAGCGGCGGTCAAAGCTGACCGCCGCTTCTAAAGTGAAAGTGAAAGTGACCCGGCTGCTCAGTCGCGCTGTTCGGGATCGCCGCGGTGAAATCGCGGCGTCCCGAACAGCTGACCGGACACCGGGAGGGCCCTTACCTGCCTCCTCGGTGTCCGATCGGCGAATAACTGCTCCGTGCCTGAGATCCAGGCAGGAGCAGTCAAGCGCCGATAACACTGATCACAGGCGTGTTAATACATGCCTGTGATCAGGATGAGAGATCAGTGTGTGCAGTGTTATAGGTCCCTATGGGACCTATAACACTGCAAAAAAAATGTAAAAAAAAGTGTTAATAAAGGTCATTTAACCCCTTCCCTAATAAAAGTTTGAATCACTCCCCTTTTCCCATAAAAAAATAAAACTGTGTAAAAAAATAAATAAATAAACATATGTGATATCGCCGCGTGCGTAAATGTCCGAACTATAAAAATATATCATTAATTAAACCACACGGTCAATGGCGTACGCGCAAAAAAATTCCAAAGTCCAAAAAAGCGTATTTTGGTCACTTTTTATACCATTAAAAAATGAATAAAAAGTGATCAAAAAGTCCGATCAAAACAAAAATCATACCGATAAAAACTTCAGATCACGGCGCAAAAAATGAGTCCTCATACTGCCCTGTACGTGGAAAAATAAAAAAGTTATAGGGGTCAGAATATGACATTTTTAAATGTATAAATTTTCCTGCATGTAGTTATGATTTTTTCCAGAAGTGCGACAAAATCAAACCTATATAAGTAGCGTATCATTTTAACCGTATGGACCTACAGAATAATGATAAGGTGTAGTTTTTACCGAAATATGCACTGCGTAGAAACGGAATCCCCCAAAATTTACAAAATGGCGTTTTTTTTTTCAATTTTGTTGCACAATTATTTTTTTTTTCCGTTTCGCCGTGCATTTTTGGGTAAAATGACTAATGTCACTGCAAAGTAGAATTGGTGATGCAAAAAATAAGCCATAATATGGATTTTTAGGTGGAAAATTAAAAGGGTTATGATTTTTAAAAGGTAAGGAGGAAAAAACGAAAGTGCAAAAACGGAAAACCCTTGTGTCCTTAAGGGGTTAAAGAAGTTATCTCAAGATGAGAAGTTATCAGCTATCAAAAGGATGTTGGTAACTCGAAGATTGGTGGGGGTCTGACTTCTGGGACACCTAACAATCATACAAAAAAGTTAATAAAGCAGCTGTAGAATTGCTTAGCCACTGCACTACCCATTCTCTAGGGGGAGATTTATCAAAATTGGCCCAGTGGAAAAGTTGCTGAGTTGCCCATAGCAACCAATCAAATAGCTTCTTTCATTTTTGAACAGGCCTGTGGAAAATATAAGGTATTTGATTGGTTGCTATGGGCAACTCAGCAAAATTTTCTCAAGACAGGTTTTGATAAATCTCCCTAATATATGTGACTTCTGAAGATAGCCGAGACTGTTCTTCACTGTGTTCAGAAGTCCCATAGACAGTGAATATGAACAGTGGCTCAGCATATGTGCTGCCATTGCATTAACTCAGGACAAGTGACCTTCACTCTTATGATCAAAAGGGGGTCCCTGCAATCAGACCCCTGCCGATCAGTTAGTTATCCCCTATCATTTAGATTTTTGGATAACCCCTCTAAATTTTTGTAACCATATCTTATTCTATTTGTCAGTATCTGTGTTAGGAAGTATGTGTGCTTCAGCGGTATTGCTTCTCTATATTCTTTGTAAAATGAAAACATACATTTTACATTTTCTATATCAGTTCCTGCCATTTTTTCACCTTAATGGAGTGCTGCATTGATTTAGATTTTTACTAGTTTATGGATATTAGAGGACCTTACCTTACAATCGCCTGCACCCGTCTTTCTTTTATTAAGTGAGCAAATTGAGTGCTGCTCAATATAGTTAATATATATATATACTTGCAGCACTAAAATATGTTAAACCGGTTTAATAAATGAGGCCTTATTTATTTATTTATTTAGTTAGTTAACTCACAGGTAACATACTTCAATAGAACAATAAGTTATGTCAGATGACAAGTTGGTATCTATTTAATCTGTAAGATCAAAATGAATTATACATTGATGAATATTGTATAATATGCATAGATTTAGATATGTTACTATATGCGTGTGTGTGTGCATATGTATTTAAGAGAATACCTACCTGAAAAAGTTAAATATTGTCTGGGTCTGTGTCTTTGCTGGAAAATTGCAAGGTCCCACATTGTCAGTGTTGTCTACAAAAGGCTTTATTAAGAATAAGCAGTATTTAAAGGATCACAGATGTAATCTTTAGGGAATTTAACAATAATAATATCATATATTTCTAGTAACATGTGCCACAATTCACAGAACAACAAACTTAAAGTGAAACTATTATTCAGTACTATGATATGTAGACATTAAATGCAGATGTAAGGGGTGGTGCTATTGGTGTTAAAAGTGGACTAATGGGCACTATTAATATTGTATGTGTTGCACAAGTGGATTACTCATTCTATGATTAACCCCTTAAGGACCAGGCCATTTTACACCTTAGGACCAGAGCGTTTTTTGAACATCTGACCACTGTCACTTTAAGCATTAATAACTCTAAGATGCTTTTACCTATCATTCTGATTCCAAGATTGTTTATTCGTGACATATTCTACTTTATGTTATTGGTAAAATTTTGTCGATACTTGCATCGTTTCTTAGTGAAAAATTCCAAAATTTGATGAAAAAATTGAAAATTTTGCATTTTTCTAACTTTGAAGCTCTCTGCTTGTAAGAAAAATGGATATTTCAAATAATTTTTTTTTATTCACATATACAATATGTCCACTTTATGTTTGCATCATAAAATTTACGATTTTTTACTTTTGGAAGACACCAGAGGGCTTCAAAGTTCAGCAGCAATTTTCAAATTTTTCACAAAATTTCCAAAATCACAATTTTTCAGGGACCAGTTCAGGTTTGAAGTGGATTTGAAGGGTCTTCATATTAGAAATACCCAATAAATGACCCCATTATAAAAACTGCACCACCAAAGTATTCAAAATGACATTCAGTGAGCATTTTAACCCTTTAGGTGTTTCACAGGAATAGCAGCAAAGTGAAGGAGAAAATTCACAATCTTCATTTTTTACACTTGCATGTTCTTGTAGACCCAATTTTTTAATTTTTACAAGGGGTAAAAGGAGAAAATGTATACTTATATTTGTAGCCCAATTTCTCTCGAGTAAGCACATACCTCATATGTCTATTTAAAGTATTCGGCGGGCGCAGTAGAGGGCTCAGAAGCGAAGGAGCGACGAGGGGATTCTGGAGAGTAGGTTTTTCTGAAATGGTTTTTGGGGGGCATGTTGCATTTAGGAAGCCCCTATGGTGCCAGAACAGGAAAAAATACCCACATGGCATACCATTTTGGAAACTAGACCCCTTGAGGAACGTAACAAGGAATAAAGTGAGCCTTAATACCCCACAGGTGTTTCACGACTTTTGCATATGTAAAAAAATGCTAAAAAAATTTCACTAAAATGTGTGTTTCCACCCAAATTTCACATGTATGCAAGGGTTAATAGCAGAAAATACCCCCCAAAATTTGTAACCCCATCTCTTCTGAGTATGGAGGTACCCCATAAGTTGACCTGAAGTGCACTACAGGCGAACTACAATGCTCAGAAGAGAAGGAGTCATATTTGGCTTTTTGAGAGCAAATTTTGCTCGGGGGCATGTCGCATTTAGGAAGCCCCTATGGTGCCAGGACAGCAAAAAATACCCACATGGCATACCATTTTGGAAACTAGACCCCTTGAGTAACGTAACAAGGAATAAAGTGAGCCTTAATACCCCACAGGGGTTTCACGACTTTTGCATACGTAAAAAAAAAAAAAATTCACTAAAATGTGTGTTTCCCCCCCCAAATTTCACATTTTTGCAAGGGTTAATAGCAGAAAATATCCCCAAAAATTTGTAACTCCATCTCTTCTGAGTATGGAGGTACCCCATAAATTGACCTGAAGCGCACTACGGGCGAACTACAATGCTCAGAAGAGAGGGAGTCATATTTGGCTTTTTGAGAGCAAATTTTGCTCGGGGGGCATGTCGCATTTAGGAAGCCCCTATGGTGCCAGGACAGCAAAATAACCCCCACATGGCATACCATTTTGGAAACTAGACCCCTTGAGGAACGTAACAAGGGGTACAGTGAGCATTTACCCCCCACTGGTGTCTGTCAGATCCTTGGAACAGTGGGCTGTACAAAATTTTTTATTTGCACAGCCCACTGTTCCAAAGATCTGTCAGACACCAGTGGGGTGTAAATTCTCACTGCACCCCTCATTACATTCCATGATGGGTGTAGTTTCCAAAATGGGGTCACATGTGAGGTTTTGTTTTTTTTGCGTTTGTCAAAACCGCTGTAACAATCAGCCAGCCCTGTGCAAATCACCTCAAATGTACATGGCGCACTCTCCCTTCTGGGCCTTGTTGTGCGCCCCCAGAGCACTTTGCGCCCACATATGGGGTATCTCCGTAGTCGGGAGAAGTTGCATTACAAATTTTGGGGGGCGTTTTTCCCTTTTACCTCTTGTCAAAATGAAAAGTATGGGGCAACACCAGCATGTTAGTGTAAAAAAAATTTTTTTTTTACACTAACATGCTGGTGTAGACCCCCAACTTCACCTTTTCATGAGGGGTGAAAGGAGAAAAAGCCCCCCAAAATTTGTAACACAATTTCTCCCGAGTACGGCGATACCCCATATGTGGCCCTAAACTGTTGCCTTGAAATACGACAGGGCTCCAAAGTGAGAGAGCGCCTTGCGCATTTAAGGCCTGAATTAGGGATTTGCATAGGGGTGGACATAGGGGTATTCTACGCCAGTGATTCCCAAACAGGGCGCCTCCAGCTGTTGCAAAACTCCCAGCATGCCTGGACAGTCAACGGCTGTCCAGCAATACTGGGAGTTGTTGTTTTGCAACAGCTGGAGGCTCCATTTTGGAAACAGTGGCGTACCAGACGCTTTCATTTTTATTGGGGAGGGGAGGGGGGCTGTGTAGGGGTATGTGTATATGTAGTGTTTTTTTACGTTTTATTTTATTTTGTGTTAGTGTAGTGTAGTGTTTTTAGGGTACAGTCGCACGGGCGGGGGATTACAGCGAGTTTGAGCTGCCGCGCAAAATTTGCTGCATCGCAAACTTGCAGCCTGATACTCACTGTAAGCCCCTGCCCATGTGAATGTACCCTGCACATTCACAGTGGGGGGGGGGGACCTCCAGCTGTTGCAAAACTACAACTCCCAGCATGCACAGTCCATCAGTGCATGCTGGTAGTTATAGTTTTGCAACAGCTGGAGGCACACGGGTTGGGAAACACTGAGTTAGGAAACAGACAATGTTTCCCAACCAGTGTGCCTCCTGTTGTTGCAAAAACCACAACTCCCAAACATTCTCAGGCATGCTGGGAGTAGTAGTTCGGCAACATCTTTAGAGCCAGATGTTGCCGAATTACAACTCCCAGCATGCTTGGAGTTGTAGTTTTGCAACATCTGGAGGACTACAGTTTACAGACCACTAATACAGTGGTTCCCAATCTGTGCCCTTCCAGATGTTGCAAAACTACAACTGCCAGTATGCCAAAACTGTCCAGGCATGCTGGGAGTTGTAGTTCTGCAACATTTGAAGGGCCAGATGTTACAGAACTACAACTCCCAGTATGCCTGGACAGTAAGGGCATGCTGAGGATGTGTAGTTTTGCAACATCTGGAAGGGCACAGTGGTCTCCAAACTGTGGACCTCCAGATGTTGCAAAACTGCAACTCCCAGCATGCCCAGACGCCAAGGGCTGTCTGGGCATGCTGGGAGTTGTAGTTTACAGGGTCCCATTACAGCAATGCATGTCGCTTTACGGCGACGTGCATTGCTGTAAAGGGCCCGACCGCGGCTGAAGAGGAACTCACCTGTCGCCGCCGCTGTCTCCGCCGCCGGGATCCGGGTCTTCAGGGACGAGGTAAGTACCGGGGCCGGTCCTCAGCACTCCCCCGTCCCCCGCCGCGTCCTCCGGTCTTTCTCCCGTCCTCTCCGGACTTCAAGGGGCCGGGCAGGACGGGAGGAAGTAACCGCCCCCCCCCCCTGCGATTGGTCGGTTAGTTAACCGACGGATCACAGGGGATAGGAGGAGGAGGCAGGCTTGCCACCTCGCTCCTAGGCTCCAGCATGGTCCTCGCTGTCTGTGACAGCCGGGATCATGCGAAATTACCGGGCGGTCGGGTCCCAGAGACCCGATCAGCCCGGTATCGCCGCAGATCGCAAGGGCGATTTCCCTTGCGATTTGCGGCGATCGCCGACATGGGGGGCCTACATGGCCCCCCTCGGCGTTTGCCCTAGATGCCTGCTGAAGGATTTCAGCAGGAATCCAGTTCCGATCTCTGCCCGGCGAGCGGCAGAGACCGGAAAATGCCATGACGTTGTGGAACGTCATTGGTCCTTAAAGCACAGGGTGCCATGACGTTCCACAACGTCATTGGTCCTTAAGAGGTTAAAAGTGACCAAACTTGGATTAAAAAAAAATTCTATAAATCTAGAGTCACCTGCCCAATCCCCTATCGCTGCCATTTTGATGGTACCGGAAATGACCATGATTTAAACATATGATTAGGACCTTTTTACCAAAAATCTAGAATGTACCACAATAATGCCTAGTCATACTAACATACTAGTAGTTTATCATTGCAATATGATTGAATCTTTATGTTATACTTAAAACATTCCTAAATGGTTTGGAATAATGTGCTTTAACCCCCTTTAGGCAGCACATAAAGCCCCCCCTTTAGGCATCACATAGTTAGATTCCCCCCTTTAGGCATCACATAGTTAGATTCCCCATGTTAGGCAGCACGTTTCCCCATATTAGGCAGCACATAGTTAGAGACCCCTTGAGGCAGCACATAGTGGGATTTGAACCCAAGGCCCCAGCGCTGCAAGGCAGCAGTGCTAACCTCTGAGCCACCATGCTACCCTTAGCATACATCTAATATCCACAGTTGCTAAAATGGACAGAGATGTCAGCAGTAGTACCAGAAAAATTAGGCATGTACACATGCCTGAAAAATGTTGTATTGTTGCAGCCGCTTCTGTAGCAGCGGCCAGAAAAATTGCAGCACCATAACAAGTGCAGCAGCAGAGTCCCGAAAAATTAGGCATGTACACCTGGCAGGAAAATTTGGTATTGTCGCAGCCAGAAACATTTCTGTTTGTTTCGCCTGGCAGAAAGTGCCCTAAAACATTGTGGCTTGAACCCTAGTTGGTGACGGATAAGTCACACAAGTCATCCGGCATTCAGAGTTCAAATACAGCAGCGTGTGGACCATTTTTAGCCCAAGACAGCTCATCTGATCAGGCCTTGTTCAGTCAAATGTATTGCCCAGTGTCAGTCCCTTTGGGATCCATCCCTCATTCATTTTAAGAAAGGTGAGGTAATCCAGACTTTTTTGACCAAGGTGACTCCTCTTCTCAGTGACAATACCTCCTGCTGCACTGAAGGTCCTTTCTGACAGGACACTTGAAGCGGGACAGGCCAGATGTTCGAGCACAAATTGGGATAGCTCAGGCCACAGGTCAAGCCAGCACAGCCAGTAGTCAAGGGGTTCATCGCTCCTCAGAGTGTCGATATCTGCAGTTAAGGCCAGGTAGTCTGCTACATGTCGGTCAAGTCGTTCTCTGATGGTGGACCCCGAAGGGCTGTGGCGATACGTAGGGCTTAAAAAGCTCCGCATGTCCTCCATAAACAGCATGTCTGTACAGCTTCCTGTCCTTGCCGGCGTGTTCGTGGGAGGAGGATTACTTTCACCTCTTCCCCTGTTAGATCCCTGTTGTGCAGTGTACAGCATACTTCTTAATTTATTTTGGACCTGCTGAATCCTTTCCGCCTTGCTGTAATGCGGTAACATGTCAGGCACTTTATGTTTATACCGGGGCTCTAGTAGCATTGACACCCAGTACAGGTCGTTCTCCTTCATCCTTTTTATACGAGGGTCCCTCAACAGGCACGACAGCATGAAAGACACCATTTGCACAAGGACGGATACCGAGCTACTCATGTCCCGTTCCTCGTCCTCAGTGATGTCATGGAAGGTATAATCTTCTTCCCCCCAGCCACGTACAACACCACGGGAACCAGATAGGTGACAAGGAGCACCCAGGGATGCCTGCTGTGCTTGGTCTTCCTCCTCCTCTTCAAAGCCACATTCCTCCCCTGACTCCTCTTCCTCACAATCCTCTTCCAGCGTTGCCGCAGGTCCAGCAAGCGATGCTGATAAGGCTGTTTCTGGTGGTGATGGTGTCCACAACTCTTCCTCTTCACGCTCATCTACTGCCTGATCCAGCACTCTTCGCAGGGCACACTCCAGGAAGAAAACAAACGGTATGATGTCACTGATGGTGCCTTCGGTGCGATTGACCAGGTTTGTCACCTCCTCAAAAGGACGCATTAGCCTACAGGCATTGCGCATGAGCCTCCAGTAACGTGGCAAAAAAATTCCCAGCTCCGTATATGATGTCATACTACCCCGGTCATACAAATATTAGTTGACGGCTTTTTCTTGTTGGAGTAGGCGGTCGAACATTAGGAGTGTTGAATTTCAACGTGTCGGGCTGTCGCAAATCAAGCGCCTCACTGGCATGTTGTTTCGCAGCTGGATATCTGACAAGTGCGCCATGGCCGCGCAGGAATGCCTGAAATGGCCACACACCTTCCTGGACTGCATCAGGACATCCTGTAAGCCTGGGTACTTGAGCACAAAGCATTGTACAATCAGATTACACACATGTGCCATGCACGGCACATGTGTCAACTTGCCCAACCTCAATGCCGTCAACAAATTTGTTCCGTTGTTACAAACCACCTTGCCGATCTCCAGTTGGTGCGGAATTAGCCACTGGTCCACCTGTGCGTTCAGGGCCGACAGGAGCGCTGGTGCGGTGTGACTCTCCGCTTTGAGGCAAGTCAACCCCAAGATGGTGTGACACTGCCGAATCCGGGATGTGGAATAGCACCTGGGGAGCTGGGTGGGTGCCGGTGATGTGGAGCAAGACGCAGCAGTGGAAGAGGACTCGGTCGAGGATGTTATGGAAGAGGATGGAGTAGGAGGAGTAGAGGAGGTGGCAGCAGGCCTGCCTGCAAGTCGTGGCGGTGTTGCCAACTCCTCTGCAGAGCCACGCATTCCATGCTTGGCAGCCATCACCAGGTTTACCCAATGCGCAGCTTAGGTGATATACCTGCCCGGACCATCGGACCATGCTTTGCAGACCAGGTGTCAGTGGTCAGATGGACCCTTGCCCGGCCGGATACCTTCTACTGTGGTGTCCCAATGTCTACAAATTTTTTAAAGGCCTCAGACTCCACCAGCTTGTATGGTAAAAGCTGACGGGCTAGCAGTTCTGACAAGCCAGCTGTCAGACGCCGGGCTAGGGGGTGACTTTGAGACATTGTCTTCTTGCGCTCAAATATCTCCTTGACAGACACCTGACTGTGGGCAGATGAGCAGGAACTGCTCAAGGCGAGAGACGGAGAGGCGGATGGTTGAGAGGGGGCGAGGAGGGCAGCAGTGGTTGACCTGGCTGAAGATGCTGGACCAGGAGGAGGATGGCGGCTTTGACTTTGTGTGCTGCTTGTACTGACGTGTTGATCCCATAGGTGTTTGTGATGTGACATCATGTGCCTTCGCAAAGCAGTTGTGCCTAGGCGGGTGTTGGACTTCCCACGACTCAGTTTCTTCTGGCACAGGTTGCAAATGGCCTCGCTGTTGTCAGAGGCAGACACACAAAAAAAATGCCACACTGCTGAGTTCTGCGATGACGGCATTCTGGTGGTGGCTAGTGTTGAGCGGCATAGGCCATATTCGAATTCGCGAATATTCGCGAATATATGGACGAATATTCGTCATATATTCGCGAATATTCGCACATTCGTTATATTCTCGTTTTATTTTCGTATATGCGAATATTCGCGTATGCGAAAAGTAGCATATGTGAATATTAGCAAATATAAAATTAGTACACGCGAAAATTCGCATATGCGCAAAATTAGCATATGCTAATTTTCGCATATGCGAATGTTTGCGCGCCAGTCTCACACAGTAGTATTACAGCCTTCTTTACACCACACAAGCTGGAAGCAGAGAGGGGTGATCACTGTGATGTGTACTGTGAAGAAAAAAAAAAAAAAACACGAATATTCGTAATTACGAATATATAGCGCTATATTCGCGAAATTCGCGAATTCGCGAATATGCGATATTCGCGAATAATATTCGAATTGCGAATATTCGCGAGCAACACTAGTGGTGGCAACAGCATGCGTTGATTGGCGTCCCGTCTGGCTGACCCGGGTGCCGATGCATGCTGTCTGACTGTGCCACTAGCCCCTTGTGAAGACCTCCTCCTGCTTCCAACTCGTCTCCTCCTCCTCTCTGTCTCCCCATCTGAACTTTCCCCCTCTTCTTCTCTTCTAGCGGGCACCCACGTGGCATCCACGGACACATCGTCATCATCAACACCTTCACCGCTATCTAACACCTCAAGAAAGGAAGCAGCAGCGGGTACAACATAATCATCACACCGTACGTCCATGTGTGTAATGCTGCCTGACTGAGACACATCCCTGTTAACTACATCTTCTGGCAATAATGGTTGCGCATCCCTCATGTCTTCAAACTGATGTGTAAATAACTCCTCTGATTGATCAAGTAAAGCTGCTGTGGTGCTAGTGTTGATGGTGGCAGCAGGCGGGCAAGTGGTAGCATGAGAGGTGCCCGAAGCTAAGCTAGTGTGTAGTAGATCGGGTGTCTTGTTATAGCCAGTCAACTAAGTCCTTAGAACTTTGGGGGTTCGGGGTAAGTGGCCTCTGAACACTAGCCATTCTAGGGCCAAAGGGAATCCCAGCACCACGACAGCCCCTGCGGGGTGGCCTTCCTCTGCCTGTCATTTTTTGGGTTCAATTTGCACAAGTGTCACACCTAATGTGATTTGCACTAGGGTGACACAATTTGCCCTGCAGGCAAAAAAACTCACAACTGTGACGTGAACTGACAGTGACGACTGGTTTTATTTAACAGCCAAAAAAGTTTTTTTTTTTTTTTAATTTGCACAAGTGTCACACCTAATGTGATTTGCACTAGGGTGACACAATTTGCCCTGCAGGCAAAAAAAAACTGGCAACTGTGACGTGAACTGACAGTGACGACTGATTTTATTTAACAGCCAAAAAAGGTATTTTTTTTTATTTGCACAACTATCACACCTAATGTGATTTGCACTTGGGTGACACAATTTGCCCTGAAGCAAAAAAAAAAACTGGCAACTGTGACGTGAACTGACAGTGACAACTTATTTTATTTAACAGCCAAAAAAGGTATTTTTTTTAATTTGCACAACTGTCACACCTAATGTGATTTGCACTAGGGTGACACAATTTGCCCTGCAGGCAAAAAAAATGGCAACTCTGACGTGAACTGACAGTGACGACTGATTTTATTTAACAGCCAAAAAAGGTATTTTTTTTATTTGCACAACTGTCACACCTAATGTGATTTGCACTAGGGTAACACAATTTGCCCTGCAGGCAAAAAAAAAAGGCAACTGTGACGTGAACTGACAGTGACGACTGATTTTATTTAACAGCCCAAAAAGTTTTTTTTTTTTTAATGTGCACAACTGTCACACCTAATGTGATTTGCACTAGGGTGACACATTTTGCCCTGCAGGCAAAAAAAATGGCAACTCTGACGTGAACTGACAGTGACAACTGATTTTATTTAACAGCCAAAAAAGGTTTTTTTTTTTTATTTGCACAACTGTCACACTTAATGGGATTTGCACTAGGGTGACACAATTTGCCCTGCAGGCAAAAAAAAGGCAACTGTGACGTGAACTGACAGTGACAACTGATTTTATTTAACAGCCCAAAATTTTTTTTTTTTTTAATTTGCACAACTCTCACACCTAATGTGATTTGCACTAGTGTGACAAAGAGCAAAAAAGCTTGCCAGCGGAGTGGTCCCCAATCAGGGTGCCTCCAGCTGTTGCAAAACACACGGACTGATATATTTCAGCCCTTTAAATACTGTAGTAGTTAGTTGCTTTAAAGAAAAAATGCTTGCCAGCGGAGTTCCCCTTTTATGCAACAAGGGTGCCTCAAGGGTGCCTCCAGTTCCCCTTTTATGCAACAAGGGTGCCTCCAGCTGTTGCAAAACACACAGACTGATATATTTCAGCCCTTTGAATACTGTAGTAGTTAGTTGCTTGAAGGAACTTAAGTTTGATTCTTGAGTACCCCTTTTAACCAGCGGTTCCCTCCCAACCAGGGTACCTCCAGCTGTTGCAAGACACACGGACTGATATCTTTCAGCCCTTTGAATACTGTAGTCGTTATTTGCTTGAAGGAACTTAAGTTTGATTCTGGAGTACCCCTTTTAACCAGCGGTTCCCTCCCAACCAGGACTGATATCTTTCAGGGCTTTTTTGGGTGCTGTCCTTAAAGCAGATGTTACACTAGTGCTTTAAAAGTAAACTGGACCCTGAATACACCACCTAGCATCAACCTAGCTATCGCTTTCCCTATACAGCAGGAGCAGCTTCTCTGATCCTCCACTTCCTAAGCCTGCAGCATGCTGAATGAGGATAAAATGGCGTCCGTGCAAGAGGTAGGAGGGTCTGGAAGGGAGGGACTGCTGCTGATTGGCTGTAATGTGTCTGCTGACTCTGATTCACAGGGCCAAAGTTTACTGCAATGTTAAAGTATAGGGGGAGGATGGAACTTCACATATGTACGCCCGGCGATGCGAACGCGATCATGCTAAATTCGCTGGGAACAGTTCGCCGGCGAACAATTTGCGACATCTCTACGCACCAACACATTTTTTCTCTGTGAGGACATAAAACATTTCCAAGTACTGTACTCAGAAATACATGGCGGCCCCATGCAGAATAAATGGATCAGTGGCTGTGCATGCACAGTGAACTCCATTTATTCAGGGGAAAATGATGTCCCTGTTTTTTTTATATCAGCGGGGGTCCCAGTGATCAGACACTCACTGATCAGCTTGTTATCCTTGATCCTATAGATCAGTGTTTCTCAACCCAGTCCTCAAGGCACACCAAAATTCGGGATTTTTTCAGTTACTCCATTGGAATAGAACATGGAAAAATTAAAATCCTGGACTGTTGGTGTGCCTTGAGGACTGGGTTGGGAAACACTGCTATAGATATTGAATAACAAATTAAGATGGGAATACCCCTCAAGCACCTTTTATATGGGGGGGGGGGGGGCAATTGTCAGCTGAACAGGCCAAATATTGATCCATGTAAAAGACCCAGTGATCTGTCGACAAACAGTCATTAGCAAGGTGATTACTGGAATTGTGTTTCATTAAAAATAATTGTTAATCTGCTGAACATTTCCCTGTGTGAAGAGAGAATGTGTTGGAGACAATGATGTCATGAGTTTCATCCATACAGTGAGGGGCATTTCACACATGGTGCTGGTTTCTCACAGGTGTGCACTTAGTTTATTAATTTATTAATGTTTACCTTTTTTTTTATGGCGATCTGCACTCTGTATCTGGGAACTGCATGCGGGAGACTTTTGTGTGCATGGCGCGCATGCATGCATAGACTATGCATGTAGTCCCTAGAGATATATGGGGGTATGTGCACATGAATACACGGATGCTGTTTGCACATACATGCACATGTAAATGAACAAGAATACTTGCCATTAATAATTGTGTGTTAATTTTAAATTTTATGGTATGTTAATGTAACTAAGAGGGTGTTATAAAGGGTATTTTAGTGCTAAATATTTATGTTTAGCTTATACTGTATTATAGATATGGTTTAATAACATGATTTATTTGAATACTATAAATTCTGTACAATAGAAATATATTTCTTTATACTTATTGAGGCACTAAAAACATATCTACTTCTTATCATCAAACTCCATTTTGGGGAATGTGTAATGTAATAACAGTAGTTAGCCCACTGTATATAACACGACGTGTGCGCATTACGATGCGCACGCGCAGTGGGATTTTTTTAGGCTGGCTATAGAGATAGAATTTTATTACAAGCAAGAGGCTCCTATTATAATGCCAAATCTTTCTTTTACTTAAAAACAGCAGCAAAAGAGTTAACAACAACAAGAAAGAAAAAGCATAGGTAGATACAGGTGATATCAGTTATGCAATCAACGTGACCACCAATCAGCATGCAACATAGGTTATAAATAGTGTAGGAATCTCTTCATCTTCCTCTTTCTTTTGCTGCTTTCAGATAAGTATCATGCCCCTGGTTTATCTGTTATAGTAATACCATACTGCATGTTACTGTATTGCAGCAGCATATTCTGTGTAACTTATCGTCGCATATACTCAGCTACCGACAGTGGTTCCAATTCTCCGCTGACATATTGTTGCTCATTACCGGGTTTGGAACTTTCCCTTCCTTCACTTTCCTTCACTAACCTTCCTTCTCCTCTCTTTATCGCGGCACCGTCCCTCCGTTTCTCCTATACCTCAGCGTTAACGCATCCCGGGTTCGCACCCGACCGTCTCGCTCTGACGTGAGGACATCTCATAAGGATCAGGCCACAGCTACTAATGCTCCTGACCAAGGCAGCACATCTAAAGGTGTTCAGAAATTGCACCACATACCGTCCACCCGTGAGGAGACAAATAAGAAACGGGTAGTAAAATCCACTAGCAGGCAAAAACCTGATTCTTGTAACATGGCTTCCAGCCATGAGTCCTCTGAAAAATCTGGTTCGGATGCGGATCCCCAGTCTTCCAATTCCTAATACGAGGATATCTCTGACCATTTGGAAGAACTTCAAATACCAACTGAGAAACCTACCATATTGGACAGTAAAGGCAAGCCCTTTTTCAACCCTGAGCTTATTAAATATTCACGTTCGAGCAAATGGGTGCCTAATACTCAAATCGCCGAATTTTTGAACGCTTGGATCTGTAAGCCTTTGGATAAGGCTTCAAGGAGTAAGCTTAAGGCGGAGTGCCCCAGACCAGCCTTGGCACATAAAGCCTCCGTCACTCCAGAAATTGATCCAATCCTAGTAAAATACCTAAAAAAAACTGGCAAAAATCCTAAACAGGGGAACGATAGATCCTTTAGGTATTGCCAGGATAAGTTCCTAGATCTCCTAGGACCCATCACTAAAATCCTAAATCTGTCAGAAGAAGCATACATTTCTGGCCAGCCAGTGGATACTGATACCCTCAGAGAGATTAGCCTGCCTATTCAGCAGTATTAATGCTGCTTTCTGCAGTGAGAGACGCAGGGCCATATTATTAAAACTTGATCCCAAGCTAATGCCTCTAGCTAACGCAGAACCAGAGTCCACAACAAAAGGCCTCCTTTTCGGATACTCCTTCATCAAAGAAATCAGTAAATACATCGGGCTGTTCTCTTCCCTCAACAAAGCCCAGACATCTCTCAAAAAAGTTTTCCAGGATAACATTTTTGGGAAGGCCAGGAGAGGAAAGGGCTGCTTTCCTGGCCAACGCTCCCAAGACAGGCAGCAGGACAAGGCCCACTTTCAATATGATAGCCAACGAGGATCGACTTCATACCAACAGTCTCCTTTCTTCCCATCGAGAGGCCATCCCTGGAGGGCGAGAGGTCAACGTGGTTACTCCAAACCTCGTCCATCCACAGGTAAGTCCATTAATCCAGTTTTCTTCCCCCTTTCCATTAGGAGGAAGACTCAAACATTTTTTACCTGCTTGGAATACGATTACTTTAGACGCCTGGATTCTGAACACCGTCAGAGGCTACCTAATAGATTTTCTCTTTCCTCCAATTCAACTTTCACTTCCACATTCTATAGTTTTTGCAAAGGCAGATCACAATGCGATAACGGCAGAGATCAGGGATCTTTAAGCCAATAGAGCTGTCATTCCAGTTCCTCTGGAATCCCCAGGCTTCGTGAGCAACCTCTTTTTGGTAAAAAAAGAAGGACGGCAGCTTCAGACCTGTCATAAATCTGAAACTGCTAAACACTTTTGTCCAGTATAAACATTTCAAGATGGAAGGTATCCATCTGTTAAAAGATCTTCTAATCCAAGAGGACTGGATGGTCAAAATAGACCTAAAGGATGCCTAATCTAACGGTTCCAATAGACCCCAGTCACCAACTTTATTTTCAGTTCCTTTGGGAAAATCAGAAGTGGCAGTTTACGTGCCTGCCCTTCGGCCTTTCTTCAGCTCCCTGGTGCTTCACCAAGCTTCTGAAACCAGTGGTAGCCTCTCTTCGAAGCCGGGGAGTTCGTCTAATATCAAATCTGGACGATATACCCATCATGGCCCAGTCTCGGTCCCTCATTCACCTTCATTCTCAATGGACCCTATCCCTTCTACACGATTTGGGATTCTTAATAAATCTCAAGAAATCAATATTAACCCCTTCCAAGGAGGTAGAATTTCTGGGATTTACAATCAATTCCCACTCAGCTCTCTTAAGCTTACCATCAAGGAAATTAAGTCTAATCAAAAAAGAAATCTGTTCAGTTCTAAGCAAACAGATAGTGTCTTTAAGATCCATCGCTCGGATAGTGGGTCTTCTCTCTGCCTCAATTCAGGCAGTCTTCCAGGCACCCCTACATTACAGGGCCCTTCAACACCTCAAGGCTCAACACCCGAGGAACGGCCTGGGATACTCGGACGAGATCCCACTAACTCCGGACAACTCCAAAGAACTTCTCTGGGGGTTTGATCACATTCAGGAGTGGAATGGGAAGATGATCTTCAACACCTTTCCAGATCTGATTATAGAATCAGATGCGAGTCGCCTGGGTTGGGGAGCTCGCTGCGGAGATTTATCTACCGGAGGCAAATGGTCAGAGGAAGAATCTCTGCTTCACATAAACTGTCTCGAGCTCTTAGCAGGTTCATTCGCCCTCAAGAGTTTTCCCAAAGAAAAATCTCTTGTTGCATCTTGCTGAGGATGGACAACATCTCAGCAGTGCAATATGTCAACCGTCTGGGAGGCACGAAGTCACAAGCTCTGGCCAACATTGCCAAAGAGTTTTGGCACTTTTCCCTGAGCAAGAACATGATTATCAAGGCGGAATGCCTTCCAGGTTTATCCAACACGGTAACAGACTGGATTTCTCGCTATCTAGCGGATTCCAGCGATTGGAAGCTCGATCCGAATGTTTTTCAGCAAATCAATTCTCTTTGGGGCCCCTTAACTGTGGATCTCATTGCGTCTCATCTGAATCGACAGATTCCCACGTTTTTCAGTTGGCGTCCCGACCCAGAAGCTCGGGGGGTAGACGCCTTTCTAAAATTTTGGTCAGACGGAACACTCTAAGCTTGTCCTCCTTTCTCCCTCATTTTAAGGACCCTTAACCAAACCAAAATCCAGAGAGCAACCCTGTTGATCATAACTCCTGTCACGATGCCGGCTGGCAGGAGGTGGATCCTCTGTGCCAGAGAGGGATTGGCGTGGACCGTGCTAGTGGACCGGTTCTAAGTCACTACTGGTATTCACCAGAGCCCGTCGCAAAGCGGGATGGTCTTGCTGCGGCGGTAGTGACCAGGTCGTATCCACTAGCAACGGCTCAACCTCTCTGACTGCTGAAGATAGGCGCGGTACAAGGGAGTAGACAAAGGCAAGGTCGGACGTAGCAGAAGGTCGGGGCAGGCAGCAAGGATCGTAGTCAGGGGCAACGGCAGGAGGTCTGGAACACAGGCTAGGAACAAACAAGGGAACGCTTTCACTAGGCACAAGGGCAACAAGATCCAGCGAGGGAGTGCAGGGGAAGTGAGGTATATATAAGGAGTGCACAGGTGAACACACTAATTAGAACCACTGCGCCAATCAGCGGCGCAGTGGCCCTTTAAATCGCAGAGACCCGGCGCGCGCGCGCCCTAGGGAGCGGGGCCGCGCCCTGGGACAGGACCGACGGAGAGCGAGTCAGGTACGGGAGCCGGGGTGCGCATCGCGAGCGGGCGCCACCCGCATCGCGAATCGCATCCCGGCTGGAGGCGGTACCGCAGCGCACCCGGTCAGTGGATCTGACCGGGGCGCTGCAGCAACGAGGATGAGGCGAGCGCTCCGGGGAGGAACGGGGACCCGGAGCGCTCGGCGTAACAGTACCCCCCCCCTTGGGTCTCCCCCTCTTCTTGGGGCCAAAGAACCTGAGGACCAAAAACTCAATTTTTTCGTGATGAGGTCCGATGCACATTAGGAGGGGTTCCGTGCGGTAACGCACGGCACAGTCCAATCTTTCATTGTTAACACAATTGATGTAGAGGGGTCTGGCGAGACTGGTCACAGGGACGTTGAACCTGTTGATAAGAGAGGCCAAAAAAAAATTTCCTGCAGATCCGGAATCCAAGAAGGCCATAGTAGAGAAGGAGAAGGTAGAGGCAGATATCCGCACAGGCACAGTAAGGCGTGGAGAAGCAGAGTTGACATCAAGAACTGTGTCACCTTTGTGCGGAGTCAGCGTACGTCTTTCCAGGCGGGGAGGACGGATAGGACAATCCTTCAGGAAGTGTTCGGTACCGGCATAGTACAGGCAAAGATTCTCCATGCGGCGTCGTGTCCTCTCTTGAGGTGTCAAGCGAGACCGGTCAACTTGCATAGCCTCCACGGCGGGAGGCACAGGAACGGATTGCAGAGGACCAGAGGAGAGAGGAGCCGGGGAGAAAAAACGCCTCGTGCGAACAAAGTCCATATCCAGGCGGAGCTCCAGACGCCATCCGGAAAAACGCATGTCAATGCGAGTGGCAAGATGAATGAGTTCATGTAGGTTAGCAGGAGTTTCTCGTGCGGCCAGAACATCTTTAATGTTGCTGGATAGGCCTTTTTTAAAGGTCGCGCAGAGGACCTCACTATTCCAGGACAACTCGGAAGCAAGAGCACGGAACTGAATGGCGTACTCGCCAACGGAAGAAACACCCTGGGCCAGGTTCAGCAGGGCAGTCTCGGCAGAAGAAGCTCGGGCAGGCTCCTCGAAGACACCACGGACCTCAGCGAAGAAGGACTGGACTGTGGCTGTGGCAGGATCATTGCGGTCCCAGAGCGGTGTGGCCCAAGACAAGGCCTTTCCAGAAAGGAGACCACGGCAGAGTCTAGAGTCCCCATCAAATTTGTCCGGCAGGGACAAGCAGGGGTTAGGAGCGGACGGACGCTGCGGAGGAGTTGCAGGAGCCGGCGGAGGAGATGGTTGTTGCAGTTGCAGCTGCTGTGTCTGTGACTGCAGTTGCTGTATCTGCGGCAGCAGCTGCTGTATCTGTGACTGCAGTTGCTGTGTCACGGTGGTCAAGTATGCCAGCTGGTGATTTCGTTGGGTGATCATTAGGGACTGCTGGGCAATCACCGTGGAAATGTCGGCAAGACTTGACAGCGGCACCTCAGCGGAATCCATGGCCGGATCTACTGTCACGATGCCGGCTGGCAGGAGGTGGATCCTCTGTGCCAGAGAGGGATTGGCGTGGACCGTGCTAGTGGACCGGTTCTAAGTCACTACTGGTATTCACCAGAGCCCGCCGCAAAGCGGGATGGTCTTGCTGCGGCGGTAGTGACCAGGTCGTATCCACTAGCAACGGCTCAACCTCTCTGACTGCTGAAGATAGGCGCGGTACAAGGGAGTAGACAAAGGCAAGGTCGGACGTAGCAGAAGGTCGGGGCAGGCAGCAAGGATCGTAGTCAGGGGCAACGGCAGGAGGTCTGGAACACAGGCTAGGAACAAACAAGGGAACGCTTTCACTAGGCACAAGGGCAACAAGATCCGGCGAGGGAGTGCAGGGGAAGTGAGGTATATATAAGGAGTGCACAGGTGAACACACTAATTAGAACCACTGCGCCAATCAGCGGCGCAGTGGCCCTTTAAATCGCAGAGACCCGGCGCGCGCGCGCCCTAGGGAGCGGGGCCGCGCGCGCCGTGACAGGACCGACGGAGAGCGAGTCAGGTATGGGAGCCGGGGTGCGCATCGCGAGCGGGCGCCACCCGCATCGCGAATCGCATCCCGGCTGGAGGCGGTACCGCAGCGCACCCGGTCAGTGGATCTGACCGGGGCGCTGCAGCAACGAGGATGAGGCGAGCGCTCCGGGGAGGAACGGGGACCCGGAGCGCTCGGCGTAACAACTCCTTGGTGGCCCTCCCAGTCTTTGTTCCCCCAAATCCTGGAAATGTCCATCGATTTTCCGCACATCATTCCATCCTCTCCGAACATCCTTCTGGACCCCTACGGGAATCCTCACCCTCTCTGCTTATCAGGCAATCTCTCTCTAGTGGCATGGTTGATATCGGGTCACCTCAATCTATCCCAGAACTTTCTCAATCATCTAGAGACATCCTTGCCGACGCTTGGGCTCCGGGTACCAAATCAGCTTATAGATCTGCCTGAAACTTTGGATTCGTTGGTGCTCACAACGGGACCTGGATCCCGTTCGTGCACCTCTCGCCCGAATCCTGAATTTTCTCTCTTTTTCTTTCGATCAGGGTAAAACCTATCGCACTATTAACGTCTACCGTTTGGCCATTTCCGCTAACCATTCTTTCTTTGATCCTTAACATGTTCAAATCCTGGGAAGACAATGATCTTCTTTCCCTTAAGCTTCTTTCATTTTAACTCACAGTTCTTCTTTGCCTCATTTCAGTCAAGAGAGTTTCGGACGTCAAGGCCTTCGACATCTCACACTGCCAATTCTCTCCTCAAGGTGTACTCTTTTCTATCCATCGTCGCACTAAAACGAATCTCCACTCTATATTTTATCCCGCCTTTCCTTTCCATGATAAATTATGTGTCGTATGTTGTCTTAAGTCTTATGAATCTAAGACAGCTTCTATTAGACCTCTTTCCGCTTCTCAGCTACTTATTTTTTTTGCAAGCCTCATCTCCCTGTTTCTTCAGCCACTCTGGCTCATTGGGTTAAAAATACCATGCATCTTGCCGGTATTGGTATTTCCCATTTCGGAGCTCATTCTACTAAAGGCTTTCAATCAGGTAGTTCCCTCTCCGACATTCTCAGGATCGCAGATTGGTCATCAGAATCCACCTTCAAACTTTTTATTTCAGACCAGATTCGCATGTTTCCATGAATGTTATTTAACTGTGTATTTATATAGTAACTTTACTTGTTTCTTATATATATATATATATATATATATATATATATATATATATATTTGTTAGCAAGCTTTGAACTGACATAATAAGGAGCCTCTTGCTTGTAATAAAATTGGGGATTTTCCTAGTTTTTATGACGGAAAATTTAGATTTTATTAAAGACAAGAGGTGAGTATTATCCCTCCCTAATTACCCATCCCTAGAATCTCATGTCTTTTCTTCTTGACAGCCTAAAGGTTTCTACTTCTTCAAGGAGGTCATTGGTATCTAGAGGCGCCACGGACGACTACTGTTGTTACTTTTGTTCATGAAGTTTGATGATCCTGTTCCTGGTTTATTGCATCAAAGAAAGAGGAAGATGAAGAGATTTCTACACTATTTATAACCTATGTTGCATGCTGATTGGTGGTCACGTTGATTGCATACCTGATATCACCTGTATCTACCTATGCTTTTTTTTTCTTGTTGTTGCTAACTCTTTTGCTGCTGTTTTTTCAGTAAAAGAAAGATTTGGCATTATAATACTTGCCTATTGTCTTTAATAAAATCAAAATTTTCCGTAATAAAAACTAGGAAATTCCCCAATTTTTGTTGCGGAAGCACAACCAGTCCGAAAATGCTGAGCAGCGCGTGCGCGATCCTTTTCAGATTGCGCATGCGCAGCAGCACATTGATGTCAGACATTTGGCCATCTGACTCGCTGTGCAGGTGCGAATATCGGGGAAAGGTCCATTATTTACTGAACATGCGATCGCGCTAGTGTAGTAACAGTTATTCCGGACCTGCGCAGATGCAGTAAGTACTACAATTGATTATGTGAATGGGGCTAACAGCCTGCGCAAGCGCACTGCGCATTAAAGTGAGGTGTGACACCAGAAATTGTTTAGTAGCTTAAAACCGGAACTAATTATATGGTGAGTGTGAATGGGGAAAGAGATGCAGCCCACACCTGATGGCACTGAGGCAGTAAATGTGTGTGTTATATAAAGATGTGTTTGTGATTCTTAGACATGCGCCCCTGAGGAAGTCACCTAGAGTGACAGAACGCATGGGGCCTGAGGGTTTTTTGGGGGGACACCCGTTCTCCATATGACAGTGTGATGTATATTTATCTGTTCCTCTGACCGTATGCTATTTGCTTGATAGACCTATATTGATGTTGTATCTGCTCTGTACTTACTTAGAGTATTCTTTGCACTAGTGTTCACCATGTTTACAGTTTCATAATTATTCTCATTTGATATTTATCTGGATTTTTACTGTAGTAGCTATTTGTACCTGTTACTCATTGCATTTGTACATTGTGGGGCCATCGGTCAATTGAGAGGATATTGTTTATATTTATTGACTAGAATTTTGACGGGTGTCCTTGCTTTTTGAGGGGGAATAGCCAGATCAGATCTGGGGTTCCTCTCTTTGGCTAGAGGTGGTCTAGTGTGATTTATGGGCCTCCTTTTTTAAATGATTTTAATTGTTAGGATGTATGTACCTTTGGATAATAAAGTTATCTTTGTTTATTTTTTGGTGTGCTATTGTTTCCTGCTTTGCTTTTTTCTACTTACTTGCACGAGTTACAGAAATAAGACAGCAATAGTTTATGTGACCCTGCGCTAACAATAATGTAAAGGCTCCTTCAGTCTGTCTGTCTAAAAGGAATCTTACATAGGTAACAGCAAAAACATGTACTGAATAATAAAACATTAGATAATCAAATAATGCCTACCATGATAATTCCCATACCTGCAATACTTCTTCCACTGCCTTTGCCTTGCTTCACCTTCTTTAATGCTCTCAAACTCTGCTACAGTATGCCAACCAATTTTACACACTGGCACAGAAAGGGCTTAGAACAATGAGGCATTACTGGCTGTTTTCTAAAAAGACCTATCTTATCATATTGAGGACGAATTTGTGGGCAAGATTGGGTGTCTATCCTGAATGATCTTACTACCATTTCCACCAGAAACTGCATTTATTTTAGGGAATGCTCCAAGTAGGTCACAGGGGCTAAGAGCCTTTTGCTGCCACCACTGAGGAGCCCATGCACAATGTGAAACTTAGACTGTCTGACCAAAACGCACATGGTGACAAGTCAAAACTATTTGTACTGTGGAGGCAAGGCCCACTTCATGAGCAACTGCCCACTACTGCAGAAAAACTCAAGTGTCTAGGACTTGTAGGAATGATGGTCTTAGATTGAGAAGTCTCTCCAAAATTATATGTTCCTGTTACTCCTATGTAAGTACCAATATGTCTGCTACTGTTTTCCTGGAATCTGGTTTGGTTGGTAACTTTATTCAACAGTCTTTGGTCTATCAATATGGGCTTCCTATACTACGTCTGGACTAGCCTCTTTAAGTGGTCTCAGTTAATGATGGAGCACTCCCAGATCTGGTCCTCTACATAACTGTTCCTCTAAACCTGAGAGTTTATGTCTTGCAATCTGGGGACATATGTTTTTATGTCCTTCCTGTCTATATAGATCCTGTTCCTCTGGGCTTGGGGTTCTTATTGTCACTCTTTCTGCCCATCTGAGGTCTAACCTGCCTTTCCACCTCCGATACCTCAAAATCTGTCCCGACTGTGATCTCAGTATGCTTCCCTTGTGGCCAAGACATTGCCTTTACATTATCCATATGACTGCCCAGAGGAATTTTGCGTGGAACTAAAATTTTAATGTGAAGAGTTTACCCACTCTCTCTTCCAGAGACCCAAGCTGTTTTTAAATAATCTTAATAAAACCTTAGAAAGGAGTTTATTAAGAAGCCGATTGTGGTGCCTACGTGGAGAATGGAAGTTGTAGTCAGACTAGCTGGAAATAGCAGTTTCGAGGAGTCAAAAGAGGGTAATGTCTTGTGATAGTCTGGCTAACCTGATGAATCACAAGCAACACTTTCTTCATAGGCTTTTACTGTTTGTAAAGTCTTTGACCGAAGGGTACATGTGGTATAGTGTCTAGGATTGTACCCATGGTGTTAAAGGGGTATTCCGGCTTTACACATCTTGTCCCCTATCCAAAAGATAGGGGATAATTTTTTGAAAGCCAGAATACCCCTTTAAGTGCAGAATTTAAGAAATTCAGACACTAGGGTGGAACAACGCAGAACTTTACTTCTTTATGTATCTTTGGAACATGATTAGAATATTACAACTTTTGAGCAGATGTGTGAAAATTTGGTCACTCTTCTCTTTAAGTGAACTTTAATAGCAGATGTACTGAGTGAGGTCTGTGTTGTGCTTTTCACACTTTTTAGTGGTGTTGCTAGTAAAGTAGTTGCACAGGAGCAAATCCTTTGTAAAGTTGAAGATTTAGCTGCAGATGCAGTTCAATTAGTTTAGAATATACTGTAAATAGCCTACAAAGGTTTCCTTACTGTGGTTCAGATACTTATACCTATACTATTTTGTGACACAATATTCTGTGTTGCAGGGCATACACTGAAAAGTCCTATCATGATGTGTCTAGCCATGCAACACTTACTCCAAATGGAAGTCCACAAAGAGATTAGAGTTTCCAGAAGGGTCCTTGCTCCACTGGTTCTTGCCTTCTGACTAGTAGATTCTCCTTCTTAAAGCTGGACATAGAATTCTTAAATAAGTCCTGACAGCATTGACTGTTGACCTATTAGTCTTTATCTTTTGGGTGAAATCCTTCAAAACTCTGCACAGTGCCATGATCATTGCACACACAACCCATGTGTGCCATGCTTGCAGAACACTTTAGCTTGACAGGGCACTAGATAAGCCTGAACTTTACTGAGTGCACTTCACAATGAGGTACACTTTGACTAGGTATATACACTTCTCTGGCTACTCTCTGACTATACTACTTAGTAGAAGCATTGTGGTGGTTTGTGGGAGGTATAATAGTATGATAATGATTATGCTGGGTGCAGTAGTCCCTGATTTTCATCTGAAGCCCACTTTTTGTCAAGGAAAGCTGTTTACTAGAGATGAGCAAACTTTCTGAAAGTGTTTGATTGCCCGTGAACAAATAGCGTATATACTTACCAACCAGCCTCTTCTTCTATAGCCCCACCTCTAATGATGATGTTATCAGAAGTGGAGGTACATAAGAGGACCATCAGGAACAAGATTGGTAAGTATGGGTCTGTACACATGTGTTTTTGGCATGCCTTTTTGTTTAAAAAAAAAAAGTGATAAAAATGTATAATGTGAACAGACCCTTTAAAGGCTGTCTGGGAATGATAGAAGTTGTTGTTTAGCAACAATGAGCCTCCATCTGTTGCTAAACTACAACTCCCATCAGTTTCATACAGCCAAATGGAGGTTGTAATTTAGCAACAGATGGAGGCTGCATTCCCACACAGCCGAATGCTGTCTGGAAATGACTGAAATTATAGTTGAGCAACAGCTGGATTCTCCCTGTTTGTGAACACACTGGAGAGAGTGCCCTAAGTATACTTACCCTTAATGTATTAACCTGATTTTTTTCCTTCTTGTTTCAGATCTGTGTATGCAGAGGATTACATCAGATTTGAGAACTGAGTCGATGACCAGCATTTTTATTCATTTGAAAAAAAAAATGGTTACTGAGGGTTTGTAGGGGAGCATTTTTTAGTAATACATTTTTTTTAAAACATCATGTTTTGTTTTGTTTTTTTTAAACTGACTTTACAGGCTTAGCAGTGGAAGCTGTCTTATAGACAGAATCCATTAAGAGCGGCAAAAAAAGCTAACACTTACCCCCAGTTATTACCAGGTACCCACCGCCACAGGGTACAGGAAAATGGCAGTATGAACAGGCCCTAAGCATCACAAATGATGCTAGGTGGTAACAGGCTAGTGGGAGGACCAATACCAATGGTACTTGCCCATCCCGGTAACATCAGGCTGTTGCAGCTTGGTTGGTAACTGGCTGAGCATCAGCTAAGTATCAGTCTGTCTTCTTCCTAAGCTTTCCATCAAGAGACTAATAACCAAACAAAGAGGGTAAGTAAATCCTTAGAGCAATATTTAGGGTTTCATGTCTCTGACCATCAATCAGATTGGGTTTCATATTTGGCCTTGGCGAAGTTCGCCATTAACAGTGATGACAATTCTTCCACTGATATATCTCTGTTTTATTGTACTTAGAGATTAAACAATATTGAGGATTAAATCCATGAGTCTAGCTCTAAATATCTCACTGTAGTTCCTCCTTCTGGTCTCCCAATGCTCGTCTCTTATGCCTGCTTCAGAGATAAGAGGTCAGAACAGATCCTATCCACTCAGCCAATCACTGGGTGAGCAGGAACGTCCTGCTTCTACATCAGAGACTTTTAAGAGAGTGATAGGCTTCATTACTTTTCTATTGATTTTCTCCCTAGTGCTGTATTTTTTTTTTTTTACTCTACATTTGATGCTATATTCCCAGCTGGCCTCGCAAGTCTCAATTTTAGAAAGTCACTTCAGTATTATAGAAAACACTACTAGCCGCCATGAGAGATATATTTCTTCACTGTCTATCCTCTAACTTGCATAGCCTATCATTCTGAACTCTTCTGCAGAAATGAATTCATTTGCAAAAGATGGAATTGAAACAAAGAGTTTTTTATTCAAATATAACAATTTTATTAGCAAACACTGGCCAAGGACAGAACTAGTTCAACTGATGACAGTATTTCAAAAAACACTATGTTGTGTTAGGGAAAATATCATCAGTATCCTTTGGTAAAGAAACGTGTGTCTGGTATAGAGGTACAAGTGAGTTTGCTTCAGAAGGGGTTATGTTTTATATGCCTGGTTGAACAAGATCTACTTTTTTGTTGTCTTATAAGCCAGCATTAAAATGTCCACTAAACAAATAATTTGACACAGAATTTGAATAAATGTGGAAAAATATGTGATCTGTATAACTTTTAGACATCGCTTTTTTAAAGGCAATTTGTCACCTGCTTTATGCTGACCATGGTTTGGGAATATACAAGCAGCAGGATGCCAAGACACTATCATTTAATCTGAAACACTCAGATGTTTCGTAGAAATCATAGTTTTAAAAAGCAGCCAGCATTACTAGTCATTGGGGCAGTTGAGTCTCTCCCTATGTTTCCCCCTAGGAAGGTATATGGAAAGACACAACAATCAGGACCGGCGTGGTATGAAGCAGGGACTACCTACCTGGGTCCCGGTGGCTTTATAAAATGATAACTTCCCTTAAATGTCTAAGCATTTTAGAGTTAAAAGAGTACTACAGGGCAGGAACACTTATCCCTTATTCGACCGCTGAGCAGACTCCCCCCCCCCGCCCCCCGCGCGATCTCCTGCATGGCACCCCGACAGTCCCCAGGAAAGGGGCTCGTCGACCACTGCACAAAGTGGCAGCCAACACACCTCCATGTATCTCTATGGGATTGCCGGAGATACAGTGTTCATCATACAGTACTCTCCTATAGAGATACACGGAGACGTGCTCCCTTCCTGGGGACTGCTGGGGTACCGTGAAGGAGATCGCGGGAGGGTCTCAGAGGTCAGACCCCCGCAATCATACACTTATCGCTTATCCTTTCTTGCACTATTAATCTTAATGTCTTGTCATCCTGCTGCCATTTTATGCTGCCTCTTTGGCAAGCATGAAATAGGTGACAGATTTGCTTTAATTTAACATTACTCTATTGTTCTATTACTTTTATGTGCATTTCTGCCCCTACGTATTTTCAATCCCTAAGATACCTGGGAATAATACATATGTCTGTGCCTTTACACAGTTTCATAGTCAGAAGTTCTTTAGGCTATGCACTTATCTTGTCATATTCTTGTCAGAATTTTCTCTTCTATTTTATACATGCAGTGAAAAGTATATACCTCAAAATAATGTCTTATCTGAGGCTACTTGTTCTGTAAAGAACAGAAAACATGTATTAGTTTTTTGAAAGCATCTTTAAATTGCTTATTTTTTAGAGTATATATTACGGGATTAAGCAGAGGTATCAGTATGATATACACAAGAGAATAAAACTTGTCATGTTTAGGAGAATACATCGATGTGGGTCTCATATACAAAGACAGAGTAGTGCAATAAAATACAATTACACTGGTAAGGTGGGAAGCACAGGTCGAGAATGTTTTATGTCTGTTCCCTGAAGAGTGAATATTAATGATATTAAACACAATATAAACATAAGAGACTAAAGTTGGCAAAAATGTGCACATACCAACCAGTGCTCCCAAAATATAAGTTATCCTATTGATATGAAAGGTATTGCTACAGGAAAGCTTTAGCAAGGGAGAGGCATCACAAAAAAAATGATCAATTTGTTTTGACGAACAAAAAGAAAGGTTAGCGACCATAATTGCAAATAAAACCGGTTCCAATAATGCAGCAATCCATACTAAGAAGAGTACAACAAGACAGTTTCTAAGGCTCATGAATATGGTATAATGGAGTGGATGGCAGATTGCCACATAGCGGTCATAGGCCATAACCGCAAGAAGAATCATTTCCATGCAAGCAAAGCAAAGGAAAAAGTACATCTGTGTTATACAAGCAACTAGTGACATGATCTTGTGTTGAGTAGAAAGCATAAAAAGAAGCTTGGGAAGAGTGGTTGACGTATAAGAAATGTCCAGAACTGAGAGATTACCCAAAAATATATACATAGGGGTGTGCAGATGAGAGTCAAAGATAATGGCAAAGAAAACTGCAGTGTTTCCAAAGATTATGTTGACGTAGATAACTAAAAACAATATGAATAGAGGCATTTGAAGTTGAGGAAGGTCAGAAAAACATAGGATTGTGAATTGTACATCCTGTGATTCATTCCTCTGTGTCACTTTATACATGGCCTTCTATGAAATAAAAAGATAATTCAGATTAGTTAATGTTTCACACATCAATAAGTAATGTTCTTTATGTTATTGTAAGTTGTCTTTCCCAAAAGTATTAACCCAAGTATGTGACATAGACGTGATTCTGCAGGAAATACCTTTTTATAGATGATGTCATTGATGATAGTCTATATCTCATCATCTTTAACACTAAACATAAGCATTTAAGTCAGGGCTACATGGCGAAATGACCAAAATATTTGGCCGACTTAACTGCGATATTGCTGTCCTGTGACTTTAATGCAGTTGATACTTGTCTGTAAAAAAAATAGCTAAATCGCAGAGAAGTCATAGGATATGTATTGCAGGAGCATATCTTACAGGACTAACCAAAAGTATCAAATCTCAGTTGCACGTATCAGGTCAATGCTGGCAAAGTTGTATGATTTACAAGCTGTGGCCAAAGATCTATGAAAGTTATATTATCAAATACATATATATATATATATATATATATATATATATATAATTGTCCTCCAGCACCAGTAGGGTGTAGAGGTAACATAAGGATCAGGGGCCAAGCAAATAATGCCCACTAGATTAAACCCTTTATCAACCTGTCCAAACTATCTCATAGATTCTTGTTATTAACAATTTAGCAAAAATCTGTCCCATATGTCCCAACGCGTTTCCCCCCTAAGTTATGATGCATACAATAGCAGGATTCTTCAGGAGACCTAGACATGCAGGATGCTGAGATGTAAGATTTGGCTTTAAAATTATAAAATAAGCACCAAGTGTAAAGATAACCAGGTCCACAGTGGGATCACTCACTTAGATCCAGGGATACAAGATTAGCTGTGCATAACCCCGCCATTGTATGCATCACAACTTGACAGATTTTTGATAATTGTTTTGTGTAGCAGGAATCTATGAGATAGTTTGGACAGGTTGATGAAGAGTTCAATCTACATTGATAATCATTAGATGCAATGTTGCTTTGTGACATTGGGATATTTATGTTATGCTACCAAAGTCTCTGTGTAGCGCTAGCCTTAGTTGCATAGCTAGTCCTTCAAGTTCAATATTAAATCTAACCCTGGGTGAGGCCTAGCATTAACTCTAATATGTACACCACAGCTGGTAGCAAAATACATAAGAAATGCTGTAACAGGACACACAATTTACATTTAAAGCATTATTGTCATGAACAAAAAAAATCTGTCGCTTTTAAGGGCTGAGGACCGATAGATGCAGCCAAGTAAAACTTACAGAAAGGCACTTCACTCCCTAGCTGAGCTTTCATTTCAGGAGATGGGCTACATAATTTTCTATGGAGCAAAGAGATGGATTGAGCATAGAGCTGAGGAGTAAGGTGCTTCCATTTTTCTAGAGATTGGTATGGGTCCTAAGACACTGACTGATCAAAACTGCACGACATGTCAAAAGTTTTTTGTCATGACAGTAATGCTTTGGTATTATATATAAACAACCTAAGCTGCAATCTCCTCATTTATATATAATATTTGATATTAATGTTCAACACAATGAACTTGCCTCAACAGGTTGTCATGCTGAAAACTAGATCAAACTGGCAAAAGAACCAAAATAATTATGTCCATGTGGGTAAAAAAGCAACAATGTTTTCAAATATATATGCCCTGTTACAGAATTAATAAGTAAGAAATAATACAATTCTGGGATATGTAGTCATAATTTTGAAATCTAAAATAAAAAGTTAGAATTTAGAGATGAAGTCAGATTTTCACTGGTCTCTATAGGAGCTGAGCATGACTGACCAATTTGCCAGGAGACTATGCTGGCTATCAGTCATTAAATAGTTTTCAACTACATACATTACTTTTGTAGTTCGTACATTTTAAATATTTTCTAACAATAGTCTCATATCATTTCAGATTTCCCCTGTGTGGGGTAGGCTAATACTACACGCTTTATTTACTTTCAATAAAAGTCTTAATAACCTAATGTTTTACAATAGTAAAAGAAACAACCAGCCATTTATTTTTAAACATATTTTGTCATGTGTATATTGGTTTGTGTATTTTTCTTGCATATTTCAATATGCCCATAATCAAAAAGTTAAAGAGACGCTATATCACAATTCAGCCAATATAGTTAAAATAAATAAAAATATGCAACCATACAGAATTTTACAATAATGGACATGACTCACGTTCCTTGAGAAAGTCATCCCAACGTACGTCGGAACGAGCAGTGCTGGGCATAACAAGGGTGAGTACATTGGCAGCTTTATATGTGCCTAAGTTAGACATTGTAGTAGTTCATGGGGGTGGTTATAGTCATCAAGACTGGCCGGGATATAGTGCATTCCACTTAGGACTTTAACTTAACATTGTGCAATATGAGGCTATGTGCTTTATGTAATTTTATCCTTGAGGCCCCCTCCCCTCATTTCACCCTGTTGTATTTATTACTATTGTCTATCTATGGGTATTTATTAATTCTTACAAACATCCAGTTCCGCCAGTATTGTTTTTAAAGTTCTGATGTTTCCTGTATATCATGCCACTTATAATTGATTAATAAAGTATATACATTTTCAGTAGCAATTGCTCAGTTTTTTCTGTATAAAATGGACATGACTGGTAGTTTAAGTACCTGAATCTGCACCAACCAACAACCTTTATGTGGGTAAATGCTAGCATAGAATGACCCCAGCACAGGTCACAAAGTATACCTAGAAACCTCTCTCATACAAATGAATAGGGTCAGCTCCAGACTATTGTCATCTATGTCTATTGGGGCTTTCTGCAAATCAAGTCTCTAAATGCACCCCCAGGATAATCTACAAAAAAATTTAATTTACAACTTAAAAAATAGAAACAGTATAGAAAAAAAGAACATGTTTCAGAATTTGCTTCTGAATAGGGACACTAAATCATGGTGATGCAATACTTTAATAATATGAGATGAAAGGTGATAACAAATATATTGTATCAGCTGGCAATAAAATGAGTAAAATGTGTTTGAAGTCATCAAATTGAGTGTACATAAAGGTAGTGAATTGTTATGAATACTTTATTACCTACTATATATAGTCAGAGGAGCAAGCCCTTAGACAATTCAGGTTGTTTTTGTTCCTAACATTTTAATGAAATGAATCCACTATAATAAGTCTGTTGGGCAAAGATCAATCAAATCTATTAATTAAAGAAACACCCATAATGTAATACTGTATAGAGAATCGGCCTAGTGGTATACAAAATTATGTTATGTTCCAATAACAGGCCAACAACTCATTTCATTTATCCATTGCTTAAATGTATTCACATCTTAAAAGGGTTATCTAAGATTAGAAATACAGAGCAGATTTATTTTTTAAAAATTACATACACACAGTTATACACACATTAGCAAAAGTTCTGACCCATGTGTATTTAATCAAAGGGTTAAATTGCTTTCCCCCCTTCAACACTATTACCCTAGGCACAGGCTGACAGATGCCTAACTCTAATGACAGCCCTCTAGGTGGCAGAAATAAAGAATAAAAGGGATTTATTTGTTGTTGGAATATAGCAATAGTTGCAGCTTGAGCTGGAGGAACTATGCTAAAAGGAAAGCAGGTCGTCTATCTTGACTATGAATGTGCTCCCAACCCAATGCGTGTGGTGAATTTGGCAGACATTGGACAGTAGACAGTTGGGAGTTGTAGTGCCAGCGGTCACCAATTGCAATGGCTCAGTAACAGGCCTATGCAAACTTTTCATATTTGACACCCATCACAAGGGTGTATCTGGTGGATGGTAGTTGATGCGCCCATGATGTTAACTATTCAATAATATAACTAAAAGATGAGTGAACTTTTGAAAAGTGTCGGAAAATATTCGGTTTGTATCAAACAAGTTTTCCACAAACCAACAATGAAATAAACCCCAAAACACTGCCCATGAGCAGGGGCTTAGCTAGAAACCACAGGGCCCCCTTGTGCAAAAAAATGTCCTGGGCCCTCCAACCACCTGACGACCCGCTTCCCCAATCCTGGATGACCCCCTTACCAGGCCTTGGCCGCACAAAGATATCAGTGACTACAGCACTGATGGGACACAATCAAGAGAATACACAATGATATAAGTGACTAACAGGCAGGGCTGGACTGGAATCAAAAATAGGCCGGGCATTTTAAAATAAGCAGCCCATTTTTTAAGTGGAGGTCCGAATGCTGGGACCTCCACCAATCACCTTGGTTCAAGTGGCTCTCCAGTTGTTGTAAAGCTACAACTCCCATCACGTCTGTAGAGCCTCAGGCATTATGGGAGTTGTAGTTATGCAATAGCTGGAGAGCAAAGCATGGGTACAGCCATCATCACTGCAGACCTTACAAGTGACTCCAGCTGATGGGACAGTCAGAAGAAAACATAATGATATCAATTACCTGAGTGACATCTTCTCTGTTCTTTCCTTTTCTTCTTTATCTGGTCCAGACATCAGTATTCCTTCCAGCGCAATCTTCTCTGCAGAATCTGAGGCCAGACATCATTGGTACCTCACTTTGTAAGTTGATCCTCATCCTCTGTATAAAGACAATAATCATTATAATCCTGCCAGACGCTGTACCCCCTGAATATAATACTGTATCCTGGGAATATAATATTGCCACACACCATGTCTCTGAACATAATACTGCCATACACTGTGCCCCTAAATATAATCCTACCACACACCATACCCCTGAATATAATACTGCCACACACTGTACTCTCTGAATATAATTCTGCCACACACTATACTCTCTGAATATAATACTGCCACATACTGTACCCTCTGAATATAATCCTGCCATACACTATACTCTCTGAATATAATACTGCCACACACTGTACTCTCTGAATATAATACTGCCCTCCACTGTACCCTCTGAATATAATACTGCCAAACTGTGAGCATGAATATACTACCACCCACTGTGTCCCCTGAACATAATACTACCACACACTGTGCCCCTCAATATAAACCTACAAAATATAACCCTGCTATACACTGTACCCACTGAATATAACCCTGCACCACACTGTGCCCATAATAATAATAATAATACTGTCACACACTATTTCTTCTCAGTTTAGCTGAATCCCACCTGTCCTACTCCAGTGCCCCTCTATCCTTCCCCTGGTTCCTTTGTTCCACTGCCCCCTCCCAGACTTCTAAGTCCTCTCCAGGCTCCTCTGAACCCCCCCCAGACCCCAAAGTCCTCCTACATGCTCCTCTTCCCCTCTCCCTAGACCCCTGGATTCCACTCCAGGCTCCTCTGCCCCACTCCCCAGAGCCCAAAGTCTGATCTGTACCCAATCACCACCTGGCCCCTTACCCCTCCGCATTGATGTACAATATATGTATTTATGTATGATAGATGTGGATATGACTGGTGTATGTATGGTAGATGTGTATATGTATGATGATAGATGTATGATGCATCTACACAAACCTATCAAGCATATATACAGACACATCTATCATACATGCATACATACAGACAAATCTATCATACATGCATACATACAGACACATTATCATATACACATACACACCCATCCTCGGTATCTTCATCCCACAGTTCATTCACCTGCCTCCTGGGGATCACTGGCACGGCTTGCTGCTTATTGGGTGCCAGGGAAGTAGCGGAGACAGCGCCAGAGGATGGTAACCGCAGGTAACCACAGAGGATGTGTGAGGTGCCGGGATGCTGCTTAAGTTTTCTGTTTTATATGGCAGGGTTGAGCACAGGGAGGTGCTTGGAGCTGACATGAGTGCCATCTTCCAGCAACTATCAATGGTAATCATAGAGGCAGGGCGGCCTCAGCCACACACTTTAAAATTAAATGGTTTAAAGCAAGCAGGTGGCCCGATGGCCAGTCTGGCCCTGCTATACTCATTTTGTAAAGGATGCGGTCCGGCATGAAGAAACTTGCTGCCAGCTACACCCCCTTCCACCCCAGGACCAGGCCCTCACAGTGCCTGACTTGTCAGCATTTAGTGCAGTGGCATGGCGATCTTTGCGACCTCTATAGCTACACCACTGCCTACGAGTTCTAGAGCCCTGTATAACACTGCTATGTTCACCTAGAAATGTATTCAAGAATATATAAAGTGGTTTAAAGATTTGAGAAGTACTCCGGGGAACTAAACCCATGGCCCATAATTTCTCTCTCACCAACCTATTTATTTGTCTAAATATCATTCATTAGCTATATAGAGCAGTTTCTCTCTTTAAGCTGTCACATACAGGGAGTGAGAGAAAGACGTCATATTCAGATCCTGCTTGTCTTCACTGTGTTGGCAGAGAAGTTTAGTTAAGATTTTCAGACACAACTCAGCACATAAGGCTGTTCTTTTCCTGCTGTAGATCTTATTACTGGCTGCTGCCATTTAGAGCATAGCATGATTTATTGTTGGGGGGAAGGATAGTCTGAAAGAAAAGACCTATACAGTGTGTGGTGCTGACTGAAAACACAGCATGCACACAGATGGTGAAAGCAATTGCTGGCAGCCATTACCCAGAGCTGCACTGACTTCTGGGAGTTGTAGTCTGGGCTGCAAGCAAGGTAAAATAATATTTAGGAGATAATAGGAGCTGCCAAAACCACATGATAACTACAGGGTATAGAGAACAGGTATTGTGGTGCATTTTTATTTTTGGGGCATTTTTAGTTTTCTTAACTTGCCCGGTGCACCCCTTTAAGTTATGGCGACATGGGGTAACCCAGTCTGGCAAGAGAAAAAGACAAAATCGATTTTTCCAAAGTACTCCAAAAATTATCAATTTTTTGGAAGTTGCAGCAGGATTGGTGTCCCAAAACAGTAAAGGAGAAATAGTAAAGGTGAAAAAGCCCCCAAAAATTTCAGTTTTTTCAGGATTATGGGTTGTGTGTGTGTGTGTAGGCCTGGCTGGTAGATAGGATAGCAGTAAGGGTTGTGGACTGGTGGGAGCTGTAGTAACCAGTGGATAGCAGGCAGTGAAGAACTGGTGGAAGTTGTAGTAGGCAGCAGACAGCAGTGATGGTGGTAGTACTGTCTAATCAGTGGCATCTGGCAAAGGAGTTTTTCCATAAAGAATCCCTGGTTATAGGCAGATGCCTGCTGTGTTAACTTCATATTATCAGACTCTTCTTGGTTGCTACTACTACTACCAGGCACCTGGCTGCCCCTGGTGTACTGGTGCTGGTACCACCACCAACATTCTCACTAGCAGATGAGATGGCATTGCTCTGTCCTCTACCCCATCCAACAATTCCTTTACCAGACATTTTTTGCGCGAGCCGAACCTGACAATGTTTGAAAGTTTGGACTGTCATCCCAAAATTTAGATCTAATTCGGGTCTGTGGGGCTCGGCTCTCAGCTCTAGACATAACCATACAAAGGTTAAAATAATTATATAACAGTTCTTTACTAAAGAAAATGTCTCTTGAACAGAGTAGTTCAAAATGACATTCAGAAAGTTTGATAACCCTTTAGGTGTTTCGCAAGGTTAAAAAAACCTTTATAAATAACGCCACTAAATAATCACCAATGCAAACATAAATGAGTCAAAAACTTGGGCAAAGATTTAAATAACTAAATAACCTACAAGGAATCTATACCCAATAACAAAATAAGTATAGCAGCAAAGTGGAGGATAAAAATCTAAATCTACATTTTTTACACTATCATGTTCTTGTAGCCCCATTTTTTTCATTTTTAAAAGTGGTATTAGGTGAAAAGAAGAATTTGTAGCCCAATTTATCTCGAGTATGGACATACCTCATGTGCTGACATAAAGTGCTCTGTGGGCTCACAACATGACTCAAAAGGGAAAGAGCCACTGTGGGATTTAAAAAAAAAAAAAAAAAAAAGGAACGTAACTAGGGGTATAGTGACCCTTAACACCTCACAGGTGTTTGACGACTTTGCATTGAAGATGGACGTGAAAATGGAAAATTTGATTTTTAACACTAAAATGATGGTGTTACCCGAAATTTTTCATTTTCACAAGATGTAATAGATGAAAATGGACCCCAAAATTTGAAGCCCAATATCTCCCATTTAAGAAAACGCCCCATATGTGGACGTTAAGTGCTCTGCTGGCTCACTACAATGCTCAGAAGAGAAGGTGCAAAATTTGGCTTTTTGAAAGAGAATTTTGCTGAAATTGAAGTCGGGGTTCATGTACATTTTCAAACCTCCCATGGAGCCAGAACAGCAGAAACCCCCCACATGTGACACCATTTTGGAAACTAGACCCCTCCAGGAATGTAAAAAGGTTTACAGTGAGTACTTACACCTCATCAGTGTTGAGGGATAGCCAATGTAATTGTATACATCTACCACAGTAGTGCACCTAAATTCCTGTATTGTTACCCAGTTTTTAACATTTTCACAAGGGGTAATTGGAGTAATTGGGTTACAAATTTTGGTGGGCTTTTTCCCCTGACTGTGGAAACACATCCACATATGGGGTAACATGTTGGGGGGGGGGGGGGGCGCACAACAAGGCTCAGAAGTCTTAGAGGTCTGTTTGCATTTGTGGCCTATGGCATTTCAGTAGCTGACGGTTACATATATTCAGAGGCGAATACAAAAATGAAACAGTACTTACACCTCACAGGTTTTTTGAACAGTGGCCCGTTAAAGTGAAAAATTAGATTTTTAACACTAAAATGATGGTGTTACTCCAAATTTTTCATTTTCACATGGTGTAACAGGAGAAAATTTACCCCAAAATTTGAAGCCCAATTTCTCCCGATTAAGAAAATGCCTCATATGTGGATGTTAAGTGCTCTGCTGGTGCACTACAGGTCTCAGAACAGAAGGAGCGCCGTTGGTCTTTTGAAGAGAAAATTTAGCTGAAATTGAAATCGGGGGTGATGTACATTTTCAAACCTCCCATGATGCCAGAACAGCAGAAACCCCCACATGTGACACCATTTTGGAAACTAGACCTCTCAAGGAACGTAACAAGGGTTACAGTGAGTACTTAAACCTCACAGGTTTTTTGAACAGTGGGCCGTAAAAGTGAAAAATTCAATTTTTAACACTATATTGCTGGTATTAACCAAATTTTTTTTAGTTTCACAAGTAGTAAGAGAAAAAAAAATCCACAAAATTTGTAGCCCAATTTCTCCAGAATAAGGATATATCCCATATATGGCGGTAAAGCACTATGCAGGTACAAAACAGGGCTTAGGAGTGAGACAGCACAGATGAGATTTGAGGACTAAAGTGGTGCTTTGCACTGCAATGGATGAGGTTCTGACGTATAATCTGAAAGAAAAAAAAAGCAAGTGACCGCAATTTAGAATCTACACCCCTCAAGGAAGGTAACAAGGGGTAGAGTAAGTACTTATACCTCACAGGTTTTTTGAACAGTGGGCTGAAAAATGAAAAATTAGATTTTTTTACACTAAAATGCTGGGGTTACCCAATTTATAAACAACAACAAAGACGTGGTCTCAAATGGCGAGAGGTGCTCAATCCCAAATGCAGTTGTGCATATATACTGGGGGAGAAGATCCTGCCCTTGTTGTCCATTGCTAAGGGCGATCCCCAGCATAAAAATGCATACAATGGAGGATGCCTGCAACAGACTACAAGTGCCACAATGGCATCCTCCACCAGATAAACGGTGTGGATGCGTAACAATTAGAATACAATTCAGGAATTTAGGTGCACTATTGTGGTAGATGTATACAATGACATTGGCTATCCCTCAACACTGATGTTAAAATTGAGACATTCGCCAGTATATCCTTAGATGAAGGACATACCAGAGCCTGCACACCAACGCCAAGGTTTCACAAGTGGCACGGGACCTAACGCTAACCTACCTGTGTGTGATAAGCAAAAACTAGGGGCCAGTGGGCAATTACAGCAGCATTAGGCTGACTCACAGCCTGCTCCCAGTTGCCTTCAGTGTGACTGAGCACACATACAATGGGAAGAGGGAGAGACAGGCTACAAGCCCCACCTAAGTTGGCTGATATGTGTGCCGGCCTCACAGGTGAACCTTAATGCTGCCTTAATAGTGATCAAAGCACATTAAATGTGGAGTTTATACACCTCCAAGTTTAAGATTTAAACAACAACAAAGACGTGGTCTCAAATGGCAGTAGGTGCTCAACAACAAATGCAGTTGTGCATATATACTGGGGGAGCAGATCCTACCCTTGTAGTCCGTTGAGACCACGTCTTTGTTGTTGTTTAAATCTTAAACTTGGAGGTATATAAGCTCCACATTTAATGCACCTTGATTACTATTAAGGCAGCATTAAGATTCACCTGTGAGGCCGGCACACATATCAGCCAACTTAGGTGGGGCTTGTAGCCTGTCTCTCCCTCCTCCCATTGTATGTGTGCTCAGTCACACTGGAGGCAACTGGGAGCAGCCTAATGCTACTGTAATTGCCCACTGGCCCCTGGTTTTTGCTTATCACGCACAGGTAGGTTAGCGTTAGGTCCCGTGCCACTTGAGAAACCTTGGCGTTGGTGTGCGGGCTCTGGTATGTCCTTCATCTAAGGATATACTGGCGAATGTCTCAATTTTGACATCAGTGTTAAGGGATAGCCAATGACATTGTATACATCTACCACAGTAGTGCACCTAAATTCCTGTATCCTATTCTAATTGTAACACATCCACACCGTATATCTGGTGTAGGATGCCATAGTGGCACTTGTAGTCTGTTGCAGGCATCCTCCATTGTATGCATTTTTATGCTGGGGATCGCCCTTAGCAACAGACTACAAGGGCAGGATCTGCTCCCCCAGTATATATGCACAGCTGCATTTTGGGTTGAGCACCTCCTGCCATTTGAGACCAAGTCTTTGTTGTTGTTTAAATCTTAAACTTGGAGGTGTATAAACTCCACATTTAATGCACCTTGATCACTATTAAGGCAGCATTAAGGTTCACCTGTGAGGCCGGCACACATACCAGCCAACTTAGGTGGGGCTTGTTGTCTTCCTCCCTCCTCCCATTGTATGTGTGTGCTTGTAGCCACACTGAAGGGTACCTGGGAGGAGGCTGCAAGTCGGCCTAATGCTGCTGTAATTGCTCACTGGCCCCTGATTTTTGCTTATCACGCACAGGTAGGTTAGCGTTAGGTCCGTGCCACTTGAGAAACCTTGGCGTTGGTGTGTGGGCTCTGGTTTGTCCTTCATCTAAGGATATACTGTTGAATGTCTCAATTTTAACATCAGTGTTGAGGGATAGCCAATGTCATTGTATACATCTACCACAGTAGTGCACCTAAATTTCTGTATTGTTACCCAGTTTTTAACATTTTCACAAGGGGTAATTGGAGTAATTGGGTTACAAATTTTGGAGGGCTTTTTCCGCTGACTATGGAAACACATCCACATATGGGGTAACATGTTGGGGGGGGGGCGCACAACAAGGCTCAGAAGTCTTAGAGGTCTGTTTGCATTTGTGGCCTATGGCATTTCAGTAGCTGACGGTTACATATATTCAGAGGCGAATACAAAAATGAAACACCCACATGTGACACCATTACAGAAAGTATACCATCTGAGGAATGGGTATAGGGGTAAAGAGGACATTTTGTACGCACAGGTGTTTCCTAAATTTAGTTTCCAGGAATGGATGAAGGGTAGCTTTTGAAAATTGCAATTTTCAACCTATGCTCTGCCTCATCTTTCTTGGAACAACTAACATGTGACTCTGAATTGTCGCCTGGAAATACGACAGCGCTCATGACTGAGAACTCTTTGCATTTTAGCACAATGTTTCTTACGGTCCTAACAGTTACATACATTTAGAGGAAAATACAAGAAAGGAACACCCCCATGTGAGCCTATCACAAACAGTACACCCCCTGGGGAAGGTGTATAGTGGTGAAGTGGACATTTGGAACAGACGGGTGTTCCCTAAATTTATTTTCCAGGAATCGATAAAGTGTACTACAGGGGGGGGGGGATGAAAATTGAAAATTGCAATTTTAATACTGATATGCCAATTCCCAGAATGATCACCCGAAGTATAGCCAGAAGAAAAATTATGCCCGCCCCAAACCCTATGCTCTGAATCATCATTCTGGGAATGTGATGTGTGTGGCTGTCCCTAGCCTGTTACCTCAAATATGCACCCCGCTCAGGTGGGGAGAGAGCGCTGCGCATTTGAGGCAACTGCAAACCCCCAATGCTGTTGACTCTGTGTCCCATGACAAAAATATATCAGGGTATTGGGGAAGAGGTTTGGGGATTTTTTTGGGTGGGGTTGTTTTGGTTTTAAAATTTGGAAGACAATGTGCTCTGGACTGGTACATTGGAGTCGAATTCTGGGGAATGAATATCAGGTGAAAGGATTAAAAATGTAGAACTCCATGGAAGTGTGATACTTCCTGAAGCAATCCTTAATGCAGAGGCCCAGATGATCAGGGCATGTTTTGCACTGAGTGGTGGTGTCCTTACGAATCCCCCTCTTGCAACACACTCTGCATTTTTTCTGGGATCGTCCCTTCTTTCCGGTGTGGGGGACCTCACCTGGAAAGTGTTGGCCGGGGACGATCAGGGGGCCCACAGTTACAGAGGTGCTTTGACCCGCTCTTTGGCAGTCACCAAAGATGAGGGTCTTTTGAACTTCCTCTTGAAACTGCAGGTATGTCCCTGTGTTGCCAGCATACTGGGACAGTACAAAAGAGTTGTACATGGCAACCTGTACCATGTAGACCGCAACTGTAGACCGCAAATTTTTTTGTACCATACCCGTGTTTTCCGCATGGCATTATATGGCTTGAGAACTTGATCAGAAAGATCAACTCCCCCCATATACCGATTGTAGTCCAGAATACAATCGGGCTTGAGGACAGGTCCCACGGTACCTCGCACAGGACATGGATGCTGCCGTTACCATGAATTGTGGTGAGCACAAGGACATCCCTCTTGTCCTTATACCTGAACAGCAACAGGTTTTCATGGGTAAGGGCACGGGACTCACCCCGGGTGATAGGAATTTAGAGGGGATGGGAAGTAAGGCCTCTTTGATTCTTCTGGACTGTCCCACAAATGACCGTGGATCTGGCGGCGAGGGATGTAAAGAGAGGTATACTAGTATAAAAGTTATCCACGTAAAGGTGGTAACCTTTATCTAGCAATTGGTGCCAAAGGCCCCAAATGATTTTCCCGCTAACACCCAGAGTGGGGGGACATTCTGAGGGTTCAATATGGGAATCTCATCCCTCATACACCATAAACTTGCAAGTGTACCCTGAGGTACTCTTGCAAAGCTTATACATCTTTACGCTATACCGCACTCGCTTTGTAGGGATGTATTGCCGGAAGCTGAGTCTCCCCTTAAAGCTGATGAGAGACTCATCAATAGCGATCTCCCTTCCAGGGACATAGGCCTCCAAAATTTGGCCCCAAAGTGATTGATGACCGTCCTGATTTTATACAGGTGGTCATACGCGGGATCAGTTCCAATATTGCCTGACTGTAAGGATCCGGACTGGTAGCAGGAAGCAGGTACAGGAGGTGGATCCTCTGTGCCAGAGAGGCGATGGCGTGGGCCGTACCGGAGGATCGGTTCTAAGGCGTTACTGGTTTTCACCAGAGCCCGCTGCAAAGCGGGATGGACTTGCTGCGGCGGTAACTCCCAGGTCGTATCCTCCGGTAGTGACTCAACCTCTCTGGCAGCTGAGACTGGCGTGGTACAGAAGGGTCAGGCAGAGGTGAAGTCAGACGTAGCAAAAGGTCAGGGCAGGCAGCAAAGGTTCTCAGGCGGTAGTCGTTAGCAACGAGATCGGCAACAGGCAGGAATTACACAATAAACGCTTTCTCTAGGGCACTAGGGCAACAAAGATCCGGCAAGGGCAGGAGTGGGCAGGGTACATTTATAGAAACTGCTTTATTATTGGATTGGACCAGACACCAATCAATGGTGCACTGGCCCTTTAAAAGGGTAAGTGAAGATGGGACGCGGGACGCGTGTAGGGACATCCCGCAGCGCGGACCGCGTCCCCGCCGGAGACAGAACAGAAGTGTCCCCGGTCAGTGCGTCTGACTGGGGCACTCTGCGGGGGCAAACGCAGTGAGCGCTTCGGTCCAGGAGCAGGGATCGGGCCGCTCAGCGTTACAGTACCCCAACCCTTTGGTCTCCCCCTCCCTGTACCCTGAAACCTGAGGATGAGATTGCGGTCCACAATGTTTTCCTCAGGCTCCCATGATCTCTCCTCAGGACCGCAACCCTCCCAGTCGACTAAAAAAAATCTTCTCCCCCTGACCAACTTAGAGGCAAAAATCTCTCGAACGGAGAAGACATCCGAGGTACCGTATACAGGTGTGGGAGGAAGATTCTTGGGGGTGAAGCGATTGAACACTGCAGGCTTGAGGAGGGAGACATGAAAACAGTTAGGGATTCTAAGAGAGGAAGGGAGGTGGAGCTGGTAGCACACTGGATTGATCCTCTTCTTGACTCTGTAGGGTCCCAAGTAGTGAGGACCTAGCTTATAACTAGGGACCCTGAAGTGGATGTACCTCGAGGAAAGCCAAACTCTGTCCCCGGGAACCAGGACAGGAGGAGACCGACGCTTCTTGTCTGCTTGGGCCTTCATGCGGAAAGAAGCCTGTTGTAGGGAGAGGCGCGTTTTGAGCCAGATGGAAGCAAAATCCGGCACAAGGTCATCCACTGCAGGCACACCGGAGGAGGAGGACAATGGCAGAGGTGGCTGAAGATGACGGCCATAAACCACGAAGAAGGGAGACTTGTTGGTGGCAGAAGAGTCCTTGTGGTTATAGGAGAATTCCGCCCACGGGAGGAGGTCGACCTAGTCATCATGGCGGGAGGAGACGAAGTGACGAAGATAATCGCCCAAAATTTGATTTATTCGCTCCACTTGGCTGTTGGTTTGGGGATGATATGACGAGGAGAAATCCAACTTGATTTTAAGCTGTCCACAGAGGGCCCTCCAGAATTTGGACACAAATTGTACCCCTCTGTTGGAGACAATATGCTAGGGTAGACCATACAAACGGAAGATGTGCCGTAAGAAATGCTTAGCCATCTGTGGCGCAGATGGTAAGGCTGGCAATGGGATAAAGTGCGCCATCTTAGAAAAGTGGTCCACGGCGACTCAAATTACTGTTTTGCCGTGAGATGGTGGCAAGTCCGTAACAAAGTCCATAGCGATGTGGGACCATGGGGACTCTGGTACAGGGAGAGGCTGGAGAAAACCAGCGGGTCTCTGGCGAGGGGTCTTGTCTCTAGTGCATACAGAACAGGCCTGAACAAATTCAGAGATGTCATTTTCAAAGGATGGCCACCAATATCTTCTGGAAATCAGTTGTACCGTTTTCCGGACACCAGGATGTCCTGCGAGTAAAGAAGAATGCCCCCACTTAAGCACTTTCAGGCGTTGACGGGGAGAAAGAAAGGTCTTCCCTGAAGGAAGATTACGCAAGTCAACAGGAGCCACGGTGACCAAACATTCTGGAGGTACAATGGGCTGTGGCTTGACCATCTCCTTAGACATCAGAAGAGCGGGAAAGAGCATCGGCTCTGATGTTCTTACTCGCTGGACGAAAGTGGATCAGGAAATTAAATCTGGCAAAATATAGAGACAAGCGAGCTTGGCGGGGGTTTAGTCTCTGAGCAGATTGAAGGTATAATAGGTTTTTATGATCTGTATAAATGTTCACGGGTTGTACAGATCCTTCGAGTAAGTGTCTCCACTCCTCCAGAGCAAACTTGATGGCGAGTAGTTCTCTCCTATGGAATAATTTCTCTCTGCGGGAGAGAAAGTCTTCGAGAAAAACCCACAGGTAACCGACTTGCCTTTCAGAGACTTTTGCGTGAGCACGGCACCAGCACCCACGGAGGAAGCGTCTACCTCCAGGTAGAAAGGTTTAGTAGGATCAGGCCTGGACAGGACTGGAGCGGAGGCAAAGGCAGACTTGAGAGCGCAGAAGGCCTCCTCGGCCTGAGGAGGCCAAGACTTCGGATTGGCCCCCTTCTTGGTCAAGGCCACGATAGGTGCCACAAGGGTAGAGTAATGCGGGGTGAACTGTGTGTAGTAGTTAGCAAATCCGAGAAATCACTTTATGGCCTTAAGGCCAGAGGGACGACGCCAGACCAAGACTGCAGAAAGCTTGGCAGGTGTCACGATTCGGCTAGCTGGATGTGGATCCTCTGTGTCAGCGAGGGATTGGCGTGGACCGTGTCGGTGGACCGGTTCTAAGATGCTACTGGTATTCACCAGAGCCCGCCGCAAAGCGGGATGGTCTTGCTGCGGCGGTAGCAACCAGATCGTATCCACCAGCAACGGCTCAACCTCGCTGACTGCTGAGAAGGCGTGGGACAGAAGGACTAGGCAGAGGCAAGGTCAGACGTAGCAGAAGGTCGGGGCAGGCGGCAAGGTTCGTAGTCAAAGGCAGGCTTTGGACAACACTAAACGCTTTCACTGGCACAAGGCAACAAGATCCGGCAAGGAAGTGCAGGGGAAGTGAGGTAATATAGCCAGGGAGCAGGTGGAAGCTAATTAGGCTGATTGGGCCAGGCACCAATCATTGGTGTACTGGCCCTTTAAATCTTAGAGAGCTGGCGCGCGCGCCCTAAGGAGCGGAGCCGCGCGTGCCAGGACATGACAGCCGGGGGCTGGGACAGGTGAGTGACTTGGGATGCGATTCGCGAGCGGGCGCGTCCCGCTATGCGAATCGCATCCCCGCCGGCAGTGTCAGTGCAGCGCTCCCGGTCAGCGGGTCTGACCGGGGCGCTGCAGAGAGAGAACCGCCGCAAGCGCACCGGGAAGGAGCAGGGACCCGGAGCGCTCGGCGTAACAGTACCCCCCCCCCCTTAGGTCTCCCCCTTTTTTTGTCCGGCAATTGCTTCACGTGGGACTGGGACACTGGGAGCGATTGTAGGGTTTCCTCATCAAACGCAGGCAGTTCAGCAGGAGTGGGAATGGGGAGGGAGGGCAGAGGGTGAAGCTTGGCACGGGGCAGAGTGTTACCAGGACAGGGGCTATGAGGAGGCAAAGCATAGTCCTGATAGGCTTTGGGGAGACCAGGTGTAGGAGGAGGCACCGAGGCTTGCCTGACGGGACTGGGAGGAGACGTGAGGCATTTCTTGCGGCAAGCAGGGCCCCAATTCTTGATCTCCCCGGTGGTCCAGTCAAGGGTGGGAGAATGATGCTGGAGCCATGGCAGACCGAGGAGGACTTCAGAGGTACAGTTGGGAAGGACGAACAATTCAATCTTTTCGTGATGGGGTCCGATGCACATTAAGAGGGGTTCTGTGCGGTAACGCACGGTGCAGTCCAATTTAACTCCGTTGACCGAGGAAATGTAGAGCGGCTCACCGGGATGCAGAACTTATTCACCAAAGAGTCCAGAATATAATTTCCAGAGGCACCAGAGTCCAAGCAGGCCACGGCTGAGAGGGAGGAGTTGGCAGAAGGAGAAATCCGCACGGGCACCGTGAGACGTGGAGAAGCAGACTTCGTACCAAGAGACGCCCCCCAAAAACCATTTCAGAAAACCTCACTCTCCAAAATCCTTTTGTCGCTCCTTCCATTCTGGGCCCTCTACTGCGCCCGCAGAACACTTTATATACACATATGAGGTATTTCCTTACTCGAGAGAAGTTGGGTTACACATTTTGGGAGCAGTTCTCTCCTTTTACCCCTTTTAAAAAATCAAAAACTGGGTCTACAAGAACATGCAAGTGTAAAAAATTAAGATTTTTAATTTTCTCCTTCACTTTGCTGCTATTACTTTGAAACACCTAAAGGGTTAACACACTTCTGAATTTAATTTTGAATACTTTGAGGGGTGCAGTTTTGATAATGGAGTCATTTATGGGCTATTTCTAATATGAAGACCCTTCATATTAGATCTGGTCCCTGAAAAATTCCAATTTTGAAAATTTTGAGAAAAATGGGAAAATTGCTGCTGAACTTTGAAACCCTCTGATGTCTTCCAAAAGTAAAAACATGTTACCTTTATGATGCCATCATAAAGTAGACTTATTGCGTATGTGAATCAATATATAATTTATTTGGAATATCAATTTTTTGCTTACAAACAGAGAGCTTCAAAATTAAAAAAAAAAATTTAAATTTTCAAATTTTTCATGAAATTTTGGAATTTTTCACCAAGAAATGATGCAAGTATCGACAAAAGTTTACCTCTACATTAATTTACCTCTACATTAAAGTAGAATATGTCACAAAAAAACTATCTCGGAATCAAATTAATAAGTAAAGGCATCCCAGAGTTATTAATGCTTGAAGTGACAGTGGTCAGATGTGCAAAAAAATTCTCTGGTCTTTAAGGTGAAAATGAGCTGGGTTCTTAAGGGGTTAAATAGAAGTAATTTAAAAATCTGGTTAACTTTCTGGCACCAGTTAAAAAAAAAATGTTTGTCCATCGGAGTGCCCCTTTAAGACAAGACAATTTAATGTACTCATATGCCAAGGTGCAAAAATAAACTTAGCTTGTATATTTACTTTTATTGTGTGCTATGTGAAATTATATAATTTGTTTTACTATATGACATACTCCTCTGTATCTCACTTGAGTGAAAGCACATTGCTTTTTATCTTTGGCAGCTGCTTGTAATCCTGTTAAACAGAATCTGTAATGGAGCTCAGATGCAGCTTTAAACCTAGACATATTTGTTCATTTCTTTTACTTGTTTTCAATTATTTATTAAACTGATTAATACTTATAGTCAAATGATATCACGTTATAACTTTGCTCTATGGACTCACAGCTGAAACTGTTTTAAACAAAAAAAGACGTTCTGAACGCCACTAGAGGGCACCATCCCACTTTAGTTCAGATCATTTTCTCATTCTTCCATTATTGGTTGTGCAATGTACATTTGAAATACAATTACTTGAAAAATCATAAATGTACACTAAGGTGAGAAAATCTCTCTGAAGTACATATAAATATTTAGGGTATGTTCAAATATACTGTATACGCTGTAGACTAAATGTTGCAGATTTTATGGTATGGATTTTATGCCAGGTTCAACTATTTATTAATATTAATTTACTTATCGTAATTCTGCAGCATAAAATCTGCAACATAAAAAACACTTCATACACCATATAAGACAAATTTTATGTGTATAAATAAAGCATATGCTGTTACAATTTTAGGCTACCCAATAACTCCATATCAAGACAGGACCAGGACCAATCCCAAGACCCATCCCAGGAGCCCAGAAAGGCATCAAGAATAGGAACAGTCCTATGCAGGTTAGCATTGCACAAGGAGTGAACCTGCATTCTCATAAAAGGTGGGCTTCATCTATTCTATGCATGCTCGTCATGTCCCCTCCCATAGACATGAATGGAGGGGGTGTGACGTCATGACCACAGCCGCCTGAACCCGGCATTCTGAACATTAAAGGGGTACTCCGGTGCTTAGACATCTTATCCCCTATCCAAAGGATAGGGGATAAGATGCCTGATCGCGCGAGTCCCACCGCTGGGGACCCCATGGATCTTGCACGCGGCACCCCGTTTGTAATCAGTCCCTGGAGCGTGTTCTCTCCGGGTCTGATTACCGGCAACCACACGGCCGGCGGCGTGTGATGTCACGCCTCCGACCCCGTGTGACGTCACCCTCCGCCCCTCAAGGCAAGCCTCCCGGGGACTGATTACGAACACGCTCCGGGGACTGATTACAAACGGGGTGCCGCGTGCAAGATCCCAGGGGGACTCACGCGATCAGGCATCTTATCCCCTATACTTTGGATAGGGGATAAGATGTCTACGCACTGGAGTACCCCTTTAATGTTCAGAACGCAAAGGTGCTGGCCTGGAGATTGCGGGGGGTTCCAGCAGCCGGACTACCTGCGATTAGACGTCTTATCCCCTATCCTTTAGATAGAGGATAAGAGATCTAGGGGCAGAGTACCCATTTAAGGCTATGTTAACACGGTAGATTCTATGTGCTGAATTCCACAGAAAATTCTGCTTGGAAATTCTGCAAAATTTAAAGCACATTGGCCCTCATTTACTATTACATACCCGACATGTTTTGTCAGGTTGTGTGCCAGATTCTGTCACATTCTGCCAGATTCTGTCGCATTGTGCCAGAAATTCTGTCTGCGCCAGATTTTGCGACAGAATTTGTGCCAGAATTGAAAAAAACCTAACTCTCCATTTTGCTAAGAAAACCCAAAAAAAGGGGCGTGTTAGCCTGGAAAAGGGCCGTGTTCCCAACATTTTCACAAAAACCCAACATATTTACTAAGGCTTCCACCTAAAATGTGGTATCTAGAGAGAGGGAGGAAGGCGCCTCATGTGCGGGATCAGTAGATCTTGTTGGTGGGGATAGGGGACGGTAATTCCCAAACCGCTTACCAAAGTTTGTTGTGCGCCCACACACAACAAGGTAAGGTGCAGAAGGAGTAAAGAAGAAGGTCCACTGCAGCCCTCCTGGGTAAGAGTAAAATCAAAACCGAAAGACCAGGGAGTCAGGAGTTTGTCTGGCGCAGAGAGGAACCATCAGGCAGCCGAGTAAAATCAATGGATTTATTAGATGCAACGCGTTTCGCTGCGCATGCGCAGCGAAACGCGTTGCATCTAATAAATCCATTGATTTTACTCGGCTGCCTGATGGTTCCTCTCTGCGCCAGACAAACTCCTGACTCCCTGGTCTTTCGGTTTTGATTTTACCTAAAATGTGGTGGATTTCAGCTGAAGAAAACCCGACAGATCAGAGAATGTGTAAAAAAAAGCTAAGTGTATGGAAAAAGTGGAAAATGTAGGGAAACCTTAGTAAATACCGTGGAAAATAAATTGTAGGGAATTAAAACTCACAAAGAAACCTACACTCCATTCTTAGTAAATGAGGGTCATTATGTACAATGGGGATTCCACTGTCCCATTCACATGGGAGATATTTTGCATTCAGCAAAAACATAAGAACTATCTTAAAATTTTGCTGAATTCCGGCCAAAATCCCATTGACCTCACCTAATATTTGGCAGAATTCTGTGTTTTGAGCCTACAGAAATTCCATCAAAATTCTGCTCAAATTCTGCAAATCTTTGCAAGCTTTGTAGAATGGAATTTGAGCGGAATAGCACAATTTTCTGCTGTGTGAACATAGCCTTACACTACAGGTTGATAGTATTTGACAAAATAATTGAGGACATTGGCTGCTGCACTACACTGTATTGTACTTTATATATGCAGAACTTACACCACCTACTGGTCATCATGAGAGTTGCATTTGAGAATTAAAGGGGTACTCCAGTGGAAAACTTTATTTATTTTTTTTAATCAACTGGTGCCAGAAAGTTAACCAGATTTGTAAATTCTATTTAAAAATCTTAATCCTTCCAGTACTTATTAGCTGCTGAATACTACAGAGAAAATGATTTTCTTTTTGGAACACAGAGCTCTCTGCTGAATCATGAGCACATTGCTCTCTGCTGACATCTCTGTCCATTTTAAGAACTGTCCAGAATAGGAGAAAATCCCCATAGCAAACAAACTGCTCTGTACAGTTCCTAAAATGGACAGAGATGTGCTTGTGATGTCAGCAGAAAGCACTGTGGTCATGATGTCAGCAGGGAGCACTGTGTTCAAAAAAGAAAAGAATTTCCTCTGTATTCAGCAGCTAATAAGTACTGGGCTGGAAGGATTAAGATTTTTTTAATAGAAGAAATCTACAAATCTGTTAAACTTTCTGGCACCTGTTGATTTAAGAATTATTATTTTTTCCACCGGAGTACCCCTTTAACACAGTTGAAACATTTTCATGATCACAGTTACAATACTTGTTTGTTAAAGTTAAATAGTTTGTAACTTAAAATTATGTGTAAAGAAGACACTTTTATCAAATCCTGTGGATAGACTTTAAATGTCAGTGATTGAAACAACCCTTAATGGGGTACTCCGGTGGAAAAAAAAATTCAAATCAACTGGCACCAGAAAGTTAAAAAGATTTGTAAATTTCTTCTATGTAAAAATCTTAATCCTTCCAGTACTTATCAGCAGCACTGTAGCTAGCTCCTTTTGTGCCTGATGCAAGCCCAGAAAATTAGTAGCAGCAGGTCACTTACCTAGCCTCCTAAGGAAACAGAGATGACTAATGTGATGCTCCCCAGTTTCTCTTATATCCGTGGCAGCTCTGGACTACAATGAAGTATAACTCAGGATCAGTACAGTATACGTAATGTAATGTATGTACACAGTGACCTCACCAGCAGAATAGTGAGTACAGCTTGTTGTATAATACAGGATATAACTCAGGATCAGTACACAGTGACCCCACCAGCAGAATAGTGAGTACAGCTCTGCAGTATAATACAGGATATAACTCAGAACCAGTACACAGTGACCCCACCAGCAGAATAGTGAGTGCAGCTCTGGAGTATAATACAAGATCAGTACAGGATAAGTAATGTAATGAATGCGTACAGTGACTCCACTGGCAGAATAGGGAGTACAGTTCTGGAGTACAATACAGGATATAAATCAGGATCAGTACAGGATAAGTAATGTAATGTATGTACACAGTGACGCCACCAGCAGATTAGTGAGGACAGCTCTGGAGTATAATACAGGATATAACTCAGGATCAGTACAGGATAAGTAATGTAATGAATGTGCACAGTGACTCCACCAGCAAAATAGTGAGTACAGCTCTGGAGTATAATACACAATATAACTCTGGATCAGTACAGAATAAGTAATGTAATATATGTACACAGTGACCCCCACCAGCAGAATAGTGAGGGCAGCTCTGCAGAATAATACAGGATATAACTCAGGATCAGTACAGGATAAGTAATCTAATGTATGAACACAGTGACCCACCAGCTGAATAGTGAGTACAGCTCTGGAGTATAATACAGGATATAACTCAGGATCAGTACAGGATAAGTAATGTAATGTATGTGCACAGTGACCCACCAGCTGAATAGTGAGTACAGCTCTGGGAGTATAATACAGAATGAGGATGTAACAGGGAGGCATTAGAAAATGCCCATATTACATTATAGAAAAAAAAACTCTACTCACCTCCCACTGTGCCCTGATGGCCCAGTGTGTCATACTGCTGCTGAGCCAACCACTGACATTAGTTGATGTCCCACTTCGGCCAGCTAAGCAGCAGCATGACACACTGGGGCCCGACGTCACTCCGGGCCCAAGCCTCACACTGCAGCTCAGGAAGAGGATTGCACCCGGGGACCGGAGGAGGGCACAGCGGGAGCACTGGAGGTGAGCCCCCATCCCTGTATATGGAAAAATAAAATAGTTATAGGGGTCAGAAGAGGACAATTTTAGGTGCACAGATTTTCATTAAAAAAAAGTTATAATTTTTGAAAAGTAGTAAAATATAACAAAATTTATCTAAATTGTGTATCTTTGTAATTTCATATGTATGGACATTTATCAACGGGTTTAGTCAGGTTTTCTTTATTATAATTGTCGCAAAATTGTCGCAACTGCGACTACGTGATTTTTCGTGCGACATTTTGACTGGAAAGCGAGAAAAGCAAGTTTTCCAAAAATTAACTACGTAGTAATAATTTTAAAATGGACTAGGGTAGTCAGGTATTTATTAACTGCGACAGTCGCAACTGCGCAAAAGAAAGTCGCAACAGGGTTAAAAATTTACTAAATTTACTCCAGCTCAAACATGGAGCAGAAAAAGCTACTACCAAAGTAAAAAAGGAAAAATTGCTTACGTGAAAGAAAATTATCAACAGGCTGAAACCAGTTGATAAATGAGTCACACAAGCAAAAAAAAAGTAAGGAAAAAATTACTAAAAAAAAAAAGAATACATAAGCAAACATTGATAAATGTCTCTCATGGATCTAGAGAATAAAGATAAGGTGTTATATTTTTTTACCGAAAAGTGCAATGCGCAGAAAGGGAAGTCCCCAAAACTTACAAAATTGCTTTTTTTTTATTTCCCCCTTCAAATAATTTTACTTTTGTTTCATTGTAGATTTTGTGGTATAATGAGTGATTTCATTACAAGGTACAATTGGTGGTGCAAAAAAATTTTCTTCCATTATGCCCGCACTGCCAGCATCTAAAACAACAGCTTGCTCTTCTGAGTGTTGCTGTGTAAGAGGGGGCGTGAAAGAGGAGTTTCAAAAACTGTGAATTTCAGTTGTGCAGAGTGAATCTGTGGAGTGGGTGCGACTGCCTATAGTCCACATTCACATTTTGGGGGGAGGAGGAGTAGATTGGGCACAGGTGTATAAATCTTAGCTTGGGACTCTTACTGAGAGCTTGCTCTTCTGAGTGTTGCTGTGTAAGTGGGGGCGTAAAAGAGGAGTTTCAAAAACAGGAGTTTGAAAGCAGGAGGTTGAGATCGCTGTGAGTGTTAATTTCTGAACTCACAAGGTCTACAAAAAATTTGAAGAGTAATTTTGACTGTCTGTTTTTGTCTATACATTTGTGAAATCCCCATAACTAGATGGCCTCCATGTTGGAAAATGCAGTCCAATGTACATCCTGTTCAAGGTATGCAATCCTTGAACAACAGTTTGAGGGTGCATATTGGTGTGCGAGATGTGTGCTAGTTGTTTGTTTGGAAGCCCAGATCCTGCATCTAGAGGAGCGACTGGCAACAAAGAGAAGCATTAACAACATGGAGAGGAGTCTCGTGCTCACTGAGCAGGCACTCTCGGGAGTAGAGGTGAGGGAGGACAGTGGGACGGAGTTGCAGGACAATCAGGCAGTTAGCTGGGTTACAGTTAGAAAGCTGGGTAGGGGAAAAAGTATCAGGGAGGCTAATCCTGAACTGGCACACCCCAACAAGTTTGCCCGCTTGGCAGATGAGGGGGATGCCATTACAGAGCTAGCAGAACTGCAGCAGGACTCTGCCTCTGACCGCCATGGGGTGTCTGCTCCAGTAAGGAGGGAGGGAGGAGTACAGAGCAGGCCAGACAGGTACTAGTGGTGGGGGACTCAATTATTAGGGGGACAGACAGGGCGATCTGTCACAAAGACCGGGATCGCCGAACAGCGTGTTGTCTGCCTGGTGCACGAGTTTGGCACATCGCGGATCAGGTTGACAGGTTGCTGGGCGGGGCTGGAGAGGACTCAGCAGTCATGGTACATATTGGCACCAATGACAAAGTAAGAGGTAGGTGGAGTGTCCTTAAAAATGATTTCAGGGACTTAGGCCGCAAGCTTAAGGCAAGGACCTCCAAGGTAGTATTTTCTGAAATACTGCCAGTACCACGAGCCGCACCAGAGAGGCAGCGGGAAATCAGGGAGGTAAACAAGTGGCTCAGAAGCTGGTGTAGGAAGGAGGGGTTTGGGTTCAAGGAGAACTGGGCTGACTTCGCTGTCGGTTACCGGCTCTATCGTAGGGACGGGCTGCACCTCAATGGGAGGATGCAGATGTGCTTGGGGAGAAAATGGCTAGAAGGGTGGAGGAGTGTTTAAACTAGGGACTTGGGGGGAGGGAACCTACAGCAAAGAGGGGGAAGATAGTGTAGATAGAGAGGTGGGAATTATAAATGTACCTGGGGGTGGAGCGGAGGGAGGGGTTAGAATAGTTAATAGGAATAGGCTTCATAGGAAAATAAAACTTACACCCTTGAATCCCATTAACCTCAATAAACGATGGAAATGTAAAGTGTATATTCCCAAATGCCAGAAGCCTAGCAAATACAATTGGGGAGCTTGAGGCCTTGATACTGGAGGAACATATTGATATAGTTGGGGTCACTGAGACATGGCTGGACTTCTCGCATGACTGGGCTGTCAATCTGCAGGGGTTTACATTGTTTCGCAAAGATAGAATGAACAGAAAAGGTGGTGGAGTCTGTCTGTATGTAAGAAGTGGTATGAAAGTCAGTGTGAACGATGCCATAGTGTGTGATGATTCTGAGGATGTGGAATCACTGTTGGTAGAATTACAAAAGGAGGGAAATACTGAAAAAATAATACTTGGTGTAATCTACAGACCCCTAATATCACTGAAGAGATAGAAGATCGACTGCATAAAAAAATAGAGAGGGCCGCCCGGGCAGGTACAGTGGTAATAATGGAGATTATCCAGATATAGATTGGGGTCGGGGGCTGGCTCGAACTACAAAGGTGCGACAATTCCTAAATTTATTGCAGGATAAGTTTGTTGAGGACCCAACAAGAAGTGATGCCTTGTTGGATCTGATCATTTCCAACAACACAGAGCTGGTTGGTAATGTAACTGTGCGGGAAAACCTTGGTAATAGCGACCACAATATAGTAACTTTTGATTTAAAATGTAGAAAACAAAGACAGACGGGGAAGGCAAAAACATATAACTTTAAAAAGGCAAACTTCCCTGGGCTGAGAGCTGCACTACAGGACATAGACTGGGGGGAGGTGTTGTCAAATACTGATACATAAGGTAAATGGGACATCTTTAAATCAACTCTAAATAACTATACAGCTAAATATATACCAAAGAGGAACACATATAAACGATTAAACCTAAATCTTACATGGCTGACAAATTATGTTAAAAGAGCAATAAACAACAAAAAAATTGCCTTAAAAAAATTCAAATCTGATGGGTCAGCTATAACATTTAAACAGTACAAAGAGCTTAATAAAATCTGTAAAAATGTAATAAAAACGGCAAAAATTCAAAATGAGAGACAGGTGGCCAAAGAAAGCAAAACTAATCCTAAATATTTTTTTAGATATATAAATCCAAAAAAAAACAAGGACAGAGCATGTAGGACCCCTTAATAATGATAATGGAGAGGTTGTCACAGGCGATAAAGAGAAAGCAGAGCTACTGAATGAGTTCCTTAGTTCTGTTTATAATAAGGAAGAAGGAGCTACATTGGACAGGTCAGTGCTGGTAACACATCATGTAATGTACTGAACTGGCTTAACCCCTTAACGACGCAGGACGTATATTTACGTCCTGCGCCGGCTCCCGCGATATGAAGCGGGATCGCGCCGCAATCCCGCATCATATCGCGTGGGTCCCGGCGCTAATCAATGGCCAGGACCCGCGGCTAATACCACACATCGCCGATCGCGGCGATGTGCGGTATTAACCCTTTAGAAGCGGCGGTCAAAGCTGACCGCCACTTCTAAAGTGAAACTGAAAGTATCCCGGCTGCTCAGTCGGGCTGTTCGGGACCGCCGCGGTGAAATCGCGGCGTCCCGAACAGCTGATCGGACACCGGGAGGGCCCTTACCTGCCTCTTCGGTGTCCGATCGACGAATGACTGCTCCGTGCCTGAGATCCAGGCAGGAACAGTCAAGCGCCGATAATGCTGATCACAGGCGTGTTAATACACGCCTGTGATCAGGATGAGAGATCAGTGTGTGCAGTGTTATAGGTCCCTATGGGACCTATAACACTGCAAAAAAAAAGTAAAAAAAAAAAGTGTTAATAAAGGTCATTTAACCCCTTCCCTAATAAAAGTTTGAATCACCCCCCTTTTCCCATAAAAAAAATAAAACAGTGTAAAAAAAAAAAAAATAAACATATGTGGTATCGCCGCGTGCGTAAATGTCCGAACTATAAAAATATATCATTAATTAAGCCGTACGGTCAATGGCGTACGCGCAAAAAATTCAAAAGTCCAAAAAAGCGTATTTTGGTAACTTTTTATAACATTAAAAAATGAATAAAAAGTGATCAAAAAGTCAGATCAAAACAAAAAACATACCAATAGAAACTTCAGATCACGGCGCAAAAAATGAGTCATCATACCGCCCCGTACGTGGAAAAATAAAAAAGTTATAGGGGTCAGAATATGACATTTTTAAACGTATAACTTTTCCTGCATGTAGTTATGATTTTTTCCAGAAGTGCGACAAAATCAAACCTATATAAGTAGGGTATCATTTTAACCGTATGGACCTACAAAATAATGATAAGGTGTAATTTTTACCGAAATATGCACTGCGTAGAAACGGAAGCCCCCAAAAGTTACAAAATGGCGTTTTTTTTTTCGATTTTGTCGCACAATGATTTTTTTTTCCGTTTCGCCGTGCATTTTTGGGTAAAATGACTAATGTCCCTGCAAAGTAGAATTGGCGACGCAAAAAATAAGCCATAATATGGATTTTTAGGTGGAAAATTGAAAGGGTTATGATTTTTAAAAGGTAAGGAGGAAAAAACGAAAGTGCAAAAACGGAAAAACCCTGAGTCCTTAAGGGGTTAATGTAGAGATGGTACAAGGTAAGTTAAGTAAAGTAAATGTAAGCAAATCTCCAGGGCCGATGGACTACACCCAAGAGTTCTTAGAGAGGTAAGTCCAGTAATATCTGTACCCTTGTTCATGATAGAGATTCTCTGGTGTCTGGTATTGTGCCAAGGGACTGGCGCAAGGCGAATGTGGTACCAATCTTCAAGAAGGGCTCTAGGTCTTCCCCAGGAAACTATAGACCGGTAACTTTAACGTGCATTGTGGGTAAAGTGTTTGAAGGACTTATAAGGGATTACATACAGGAATACATAGGGGATAAAAGTATTATAAGTGATAGCCAGCATGGGTTTACTAAGGATAGAAGTTGTCAAACCAATCTAATTTGCTTTTATGAAGAGGTGAGTAGAAGCCTTGACAGAGGAATGGCTAAAGGAATTTTGCTAAAGCGTTTGATACTGTCCCTCATAGACGTCTGACAGGTAAGTTAAGGTCTTTGGGTTTGTAAATTTTAGTTTGTAACTGGATTGAACACTGGCTCATGGATCGTACCCAGAGAGTGGTGGTCAATGATTCGTACTCTGATTGGTCCCCGGTTATTAGTGGTGTACCCCAAGGTTCCGTACTGGGCCCGTTGTTGTTTCATTTATTTATCAATGATGTAGAGGATGGCATTAACAGCTCTGTTTCTATCTTTGCAGATGACACCAAGCTTTGTAGCACGGTACAGTCTATAGAGGATGTGTATAGATCACAAGATGACTTGGATAGACTAAGTGTCTGGGCATCCACTTGGCAAATGAGGTTCAATGTGGATAAATGTAAAGTTATGCATCTGGGTACTAAGAACATGCATGCATCATCTGTCTTAGTGGGTGTTAAACTTTTAGAGTCACTGGTAGAGAAGAATCTGGGTGTACTTGTAGATCACAGACTACAGAATAGCATGCATTGTCAGGCTGCTGCTTCCAAGGCCAGCAGGATATTGTCATGTATCAAAAGAGGCATGTACTCGAGGGACAGGGACATAATACTCCCCCTTTATAAAGCATTGGTACGGCCTCACCTGGAATATGCTGTTCAGTTTTGGTCACCAGTCCATAAAAGGGACACTGGGGAGCTGGAAAGGGGGCAGAGACGCGCGACTAAACTAATATGGGGCATGGAACATCTTAGCTATGAGGAGCGATTAAAGGAGTTACAATTGTTTAGTCTTGAGAAGAGACGTTTAAGGGGGGATATGATAAGTGTATATAAGTATATTAATGGCCCATACAAAAAATATGGAGAAAAACTGTTCCAGGTTAGCCCCCCCCCCCCCACCGAAAGGACAAGGGGGCACTCCCTCCTCAAGTTTAGTCTCAAGGGGTGACACGCCTTCTTTACCATGAGAACTGTGAACTTATGGAACAGTCTACCTCAGGAACTGGTCATAGCAGGAAAAATTGACAGCTTTAAAACTGGATTAGATACATTCCTGGAACAAAGTAACATTAATGCTTATGAAGAAATATAAAATCCCGTCCCAATATCGCGCCACACCCCTACCCTTCAATTCCCTGGTTGAACTTGATGGACGTATGTCTTTTTTCAACCGTACTAACTATGTAACTATGTAACTATGTAACATATGGCACTCACCTGCCATAGCTTCCTTGGTGCCCCAGTATCATCGCTCCAGTCCTTCACTGCTGTTTTCTTCCTGGTTGCCCCTGGTCAACATGTCACAGCTAATCACTGGCCTCAGTGATGTCCTGCCATGTCCGGTGATAAATTGAGCAACAATGTGATGCATTGAGCCTTGGCAAGGGCTCAATATAAGACCAGGGCCAGGGCTCAATACATCACACTGCCGCTTAGCCTATTGCCAGTGATCGCCGGTGATGTCGGTGATTAGCTGAGCTGCAGTTTGATGCATTGACCATGGGCAACCAGGAAGAAGACAGCAGCGAAGGGCTGGAGTGGCGATGCCGAGACACCAAAAGAGTGAAGCCAGGTAAGTCCAGTTTGTTTTATATCATATCAGCCAGGGCATAATGACTGAAAAAAGATCTGGATGATACATCTACTTTACATCAACCAGGGTGCCTCCAGGTGTTGCAAAACTACAATTCCCAGCATGCCTGGACAGCCAAAGGCTGTCCAGGAATGCTGGGTGTTGTAGTTTTGCAACATCTGGAGGTACCCTGCAAACACTGCCCTAAGGGGTACTGAGAGTTAGGAAAATATATCTCCCAACACACCTCCCCCCCCCCCCCAATTAAACTTTTATCCCCTATTCTATTCGTACCCCTTTAAGGGTACGTTCAGACAAGCGGATCCACAGTGTATTTTATGCTGTGGATCCGCCGCTGAGGGACTGCTACAGGATGCCTAAGATGTGCCTTCTCGGACTGGCAATACGCCACTATGAGCAAACACACAGCGTAGCGTAAAATATGCAGTGGACCTGCTAGTCTGAACGTACCCTAAGGATGCAGTAATTAGGTAGGAGGGGTAGTTAGGTATGTGGGGAGGGGGGGGGGTTGTTATTGGGGTAGGCAGGTGAGGAGGGTTATTGGGGTAGGCAGGTGGGGGGGATTACTGGGGTAGGCATGAGGGGGGTTATTGGGGTAGGCAGGTGGGGAGTTATTAGGGTAGTCAGGTGGGGGGTATTACTGAGGTAGGCAGGTGGGGGGAGGGAAGTAGGTAGGTGGGGGATTAACTATATGTATATGGTGGCACTGGCAGGCAGGTGGGGGCGGCAGGCCAGTGGGGGTGATTACCTATATGGTGGGAGGCAGGTGTTTTCAACAAGAAGCCTTCCGTCTGGCGCTGTGACATTCAGCAGCAGCGGCCGCTCAGATGAGCCCAGGACACACTGAGGAGGCCGCATACGCATCTGATGCATGCTCCTCTATGCCGGGAACACGTCGCACTTCATCACTGACATGACGTGACGTCCTGCTGACACGCTCTATCCCCAGACGGCCACTGCGGTATTCTTAAAGGGCTGCACGCCACCTGGGAGGTAAGAAAGTCTGGAGACCTGGCCCACACACTGCAGTGGGGGGGGGGGGGGGTCGGGGGAGCACTTCTGCGCCCCCTTAACAGAGGCTGTAGCTGCACCTGAGGCGATTGCCTCATGGCAGCTACGGCTCTGCTGTATTTTGCACAGGAAGTTATTTCCTTTTTGAATCTCTTTTCTGTCTGAACACAGTGCTCTCTGCTGACACCTCTGTCCATGGCAGGAAAATACAAGCAAATTCCCGTAGCAAACCTATCCTGTTCTGGACAGTTCCAGACATGGACAGAAGTGTCAGCAGAGAGCACTGTGGTCAGACAGAAAATACGTTTTAAAAGAAAAAAACTTCCTGTGGAGCATAAAGCAGCTGATAAGTACTTGAGAGGTTATGAATTTTAAATAAAAGTAATTTATAAAGTAACTTAAATCACCTTTCTGGAACCAGTTGATTTAAAAAAATGTAGTTTTCTACTGGGTACCCCTTTAAAGTCTCAGCTCATTTTGGCCTTAAAGGGGTTCTCCACCGAAAAAAATTGTATCCCCTTTTCACAGGATAGGGGATAAAATGTCTGCCACAGGGGACCCCCGCGATCTCTGGCGAGGCCCGCCAGTCATCTGTGCATGGAGCGAACCACGCCCCCTCCATTCATGTCTATGTACTGGCCGTCACACCCCCTCCCATAAACATGAATGGGGGGGGGGGCGTGGTGTGATGTCTGGATGTCCGGCGTGGTGTGATGTTCCGGATACCACCACTGCCGGCGCCGAGATCGCGGGGGTCCCTAGCGGCGGGACACCCGTGTTCAGACATCTTATCCCCTATGCTAAGATGTTTTTCGGCGGAGTACCCCTTTAAGGACCCGGCCAATTTTCGGATTTTTGCACTTTCGTTATTACCTCCTCCCCTTCTAAAAATCATAACGCTTTCAATTTTGCACATACAGACCCATATAAGGGCTTGTTTTTTGCATCACCAATTATACTTTTTAATGACATCGCTTATTTTATAACATAATCTGCGGCGAAACAAAAAAACGTTTTTGTGGGGTGAAATTTAAAACAAAATGTTTTTTTTTTACTTTTGTTTCTACGCAGCACTTTTTGGTAAACTTACGACTTATCTTTATTCTGTAAGTCGACACAATTACAAGAATACCCAACTTATATAGGTTTTTTTTTTTTTTTTTAATACTTAAAAAAATTATAAGTACATGTACCAATATTAGTATGTTTAAAATCTTCTGACCCCTATAACTTTTTTCTTTTTCTGCATACAGGGCTGTATAAGGGCTCAGTTTTTGCACAGTGGTCTATGGCTTTTTATCAGAACCAATTCTGTTTTGATAGTATATTTTGAGCACTTATTTAAAAATTTTTGTGGTATACGTGGTGACCAAAAATGCACCATTTTGGACTTATTCACATTTATTAACTTTTTTTTCTACACATTTTACTTTTTTTGTAGTCCTCATACCATGCAGTCTTTGATTCCATACACTGTTTGCCAAAGCATAGCATCGATCAGTGTTATCGGTGCTCTGCTGCTCCAACCTGGCTGGCTGGGAGCTTCAGGGCACCGATCGGAAGGCAAGGAGGCAAGTAAGGGCCCTCCCGCCGTCCTCTCATCCGATCTAGATTTCACCACATTGGTTCCGATCAGCTCTGCTAAGCTGCCGGGATGTTTCTGTACTTTTCAGATGCCGCAATCAACTTTGATCGCAGCTTCTAAAGGATTAATGCCGGGCATCGGCCCGATCGGTGATGCCCGGCATTAACACTGGGTCCTGGCTGCTGATAGCTTTACTCTGCTCCAGTGTTTCCCAACCAGGGTGCCTCCTGAAGTTGCAAAACTACAACTCTCAGCATGTCCGGGCAGCCAACAGCTCTGGTTCAAAGCAGCAGTTTATTATGTCACAGATAGAGAATACAGAACATGTAGTACTGCATTGTACTGTAGGGAGGCGCTAGTAAACCAGTCAGTGCCAGTTTCAGCACTTCCGGCTAGGTGGGAATTATTTCTGGAATTGTATGTTCAATATGATTTTGAGCTTTGATGGCCCAGGAAAGACCATTGTATGTTGAAAATAGTGTAGTTTGTTGTCATTGTGAAGGAAGGGTCCTCTGTATATGTGTTAGGTCATGGTCAGACATTGGAATTGCTGTGCATTGGCAGTATAGATACTAAATACATGTATTTAGTTACCAAAAATAGGAGGCTGTCTGAGTGTGACTGCACCTCTGGTCATAACAATATATACACACCAAACAGAGACCAAGATTAATATATTTAAATAACATTAATCTTTATTGATACACAGTAAAAAATACATAAAAAAGAGAGATGGGTAGATCGGTTACCCAGGCAGAAAAATGGAGGTAGAGTTGATGGTTTGCTATACATGCAATAGAGGCATCTGATACTATTGCAGTTGTAATACAGAACAGTCAAGTAGGCCATGTGGTGTATACACAAAGGGACAAATAGTAACATACACGGATAAACCCAATGGGGTATGTTAAATGCCGGTATTTACAAAATGGAGGTACACCAATGGATAGCTTAAGAAATGTTCACACAATAGTAAATAACAAATTATGCACAAATTACAAAAGATAGATGGTCATATACCCTGTAGGGAATCACCTTACCTCCCCAAACGCACATTTTTGCACCAATGCTTCAATTTGCTATTTACTATTCCGTGAACATTTCTTAAGCTATCCATTGGTGTACCTCCATTTTGTATATACTGGCATTTAACATACCCCATTGGGTTTATCCGTGTATGTTGGTATTTTTCCCTATGTATATACAACACATGGCCTACTTTGCTGTATTACCACTACAATAGTATTAGCCGCCTGTTTTGCATGTATAATATTCCATCAACTCTACCTCCATTTTTCTGCCTGTGTAACTGATCTACCCATCTCTCCTTTTTTTAATGTATTTTTTACTGCGTGTATCAATAAAGATTCAATTTATTTAGATATACAGTGACCCCCCCGACTTATGATGGCCCCGACATATGATCATTTCAACATATGATGGCCTCTCAGAGCCCATCGTATGTTCAAGGCAGCCTCGACATATGATGCTGCTGTGTGTCGGGGCCATCATACAAACAGCTATCTGACAGCGCTGACAACTTCAGCAACTGACAGATAGTTGTTTAATGTGCCCCGTGTGTCCCGTTCTGCCTCCTGTTACTCACATGCTTTCCTGCTAACTCACGGAGGCTTCCACTGTGAGCTCCGTGTAAGCCCCGCCCCCCCAGTGCAGCCATAGCCAATAGCCTGCAGCATCTTGCTGCAGGCATCCAATGAGCTTCTCCCCTTTCTTTCCTATAGAGCTGTAGTTGGCAGGATGGTAATGGAGGACATTCTGTCCCCCCTGAAGGTATTTAAAGAACTGTACAGTACTGTATGCGATGTCACACATCACATACAATACATATACACACTATACACCCCATACATCAATGTTTCCCTATCAGTGTGCCTCCAGCTGTTGCAAAACTGTAACTCCCAGCATGCCCCGACAGTCAATGGCTGTACATGCATGCTGGGAGTTGTAGTTGTGCAACAGCTGGAGGCACCCTGGTTTGTTAAACACTCCACATACAATGGTCATCCCTGAATCAATTAGCAGTTTCCCATAGAGATATGTATTCAACATAAAATGGTTCCGAGGCCCCAGAACCAATTACCATTTTTACATAGACATATGCACTCGACATATGATGGTTTCAACATATGATGGTTCTCCTGGAACCAATTAATATCATATGTTGAGGGACCACTGTATTCACCGTGGTCTCTGTTTGGTGTATAGACACATGTATTTATAAGGGTTGTTTTTTTTCCGTGTGTTGGCCATTAAAGTTACATAGGCACAAGGATATAAATGCTGAGCATGCACCACATATACATATACAGCCTTATTTAGAACAATTGAGCTTAGGAAGTGATATCCAAGGTTCCATACAGTAGTTCTCAAAAAAAGACATCTTAGAAAGTTTTCTAGTTGGAGAAGTCATGTCTCTAAATGGGTGCTGTCAGAATCAAAAATATTCTATATGTTGTACATCTTGCCAAAACATTTACCTTTTTAATATACTTCATAAAAAATGCTATCTCCTTTATATAGAAATCATGACTTATACAAAAGACCACTAGGGGTCCCCATTCCATCCAGAACACAATCCTGTCTGGCTGCAGCATCATCTTTGTCCCAGCTTAAGCATAGGCTGGGATAAAGTCCAGGAAGTGAGGGTGGGACTAGCCTCCTCTGTGCTCACTCCTGTCCTATCAAAATGCAGCATGAAAACAGAGAGGAGGGGGTTACAGAGCAGCCTGCAGTGATTGATATATACAGTATATATATATATATATATATATATATATATATATATATATGTAATGTATATAAACTTATACTGATAATAAATATTGTGAATGCGGCCCTGTTGTGTTTTCCCAGTGTTTCCCAGCATTTCCAAACCAGTATACCTCCAGCTTTTGCAAAACTACAACCGCATTGTGCCCGGACAGCCGAATTTGCAACAGCTGGAGGCACACTGGTTGCGAAACTGACCTATACAGTATCTCTCTTGAAGTGTTGATGTCAAAGAAAACAGAAACATTTAAACATTTAAATACAATTAAAAGTACACAATACAATGTGTTGGCCATAGTTACTCCATTGATACAGGTGTTACAAAGTATTTTGTTGCTCCACAAGTGTTGGTTTCAACCCTAACATATGCACAAGGTGTCTATCCTCAGACAGTATAGCTCTCCCAGACTAATGAGAAGATTAACACCTATTAGTGTCCTACTTAACATCTCAGGACTGGTTATTTTACAGTTCTTGGCGGACTGATTGATTGCATCCTGTAGAAACTTTTTAACACTTCGGGCTACTTCGTAACCTACACATTGTTTCCCAGCAAGGCTTAGGCCACGTTCACACGGCATAAAATGTGCCGAATGTCTGCTTGGAAAACACAGGCGAACATTCCACACATTTGACTAATTGGCGGGCTCTAGGTTGGCGCTTTGTTCTGGCCTTGGGTTTTATGGGCTGGTTGGTAGTTGGTCTGCTCTTGGTTCTTCTCCAAGTCTTCCTCCAGTACAGGTTTTGTGTTATAGGGAATCTGTCAACCTATTTGCTGCTAAGAGCTGAAGACACCGTTGGAAAGCTAACAGGGTATAAAAGCAAACCTACCTTTCCTGGAGCTTATGGCTGTTGCCAAGCTTATAAGATTACTTTTTTATTTATCAGCCAAGTGTCAAGGAGGTGGGGCCAAGCTGCTTTGGGGCCACAACCTGAAATGTCTCCTCGCTCGCCCTCACATCTAAGCCCCTGATTAACCGTTTTTTCATTTTCAATTTTTCCTCCTTAACTTTAAAAAATCATAACTATTTAACATTTTCACCTAAAATTCTATATGATGGGTTATTGTTTGCATCACTATTGTACTTTGCAATGACATTAGTCATTTTACCCAAATATCTACGGTGAAACAGGGCAAAAAATCAATGTGCGACAAAATTGATGAAAAAACACTATTTTGTACGTTTTGGGGGCTTCCGTTTTTACACAGTAAATTTTTCGGCAAAAATTATACCTTATCTTTATTCTGTAGGTTCATATGGTTAAAATGATACCCTACTTGTATAGGTTTGATTTTGTATCACTTCAGAAAAAAATCATGAATACATGCAGGAAAATTTATACGTTCAAAAGGTCATTTTCTGACCCCTATAACTTTTTTATTTTTCTGTGTTCAGGGTGCTATGAGGGCAAATTTTTTGTGCCGTGATCTGAAGTTTTTAGCGGTACCATTTGTTCTGATCAGACATTATTTGCAGTATAAAAAGTGATCAAAAATGCGCTATTTTGGTCTTTGGAATTTTTTTCGCGCGTACGCCATTGAACGTGCGGTTTAAAAAGCGGTATATTTTTATAATTCGGACATTTCCTCACGCGGCGATATCACATATGTTTATTTTTATTTACTTTCTGTTTTTTTTTATTCTTGGAAATGCAGGGTGATTCAAACTTTTATTACGGGAAGGGATAATTGAAAGGGTTAATGTTTTTCTTTACACTTTTCTTATGCAATATTATAGCTCCTATAGGGGGGGGGGGGGCTATAACATTGCATTAACTGATCTTTTACACTGATTGACCCATCTCCATAGGAATGGATCAATCAGTGTTTTTGTCGATTGAATGCTCAAGCCTGGATCTCAGGCTTGAAACATTCATTCGGCGATCGGACTGCAGGAAGGAAGGTAAGAGACCTTCCTCCTGTGCTACAGCTGTTCGGGATGCCGCGGTTATACTGAGCTAACCGGCAACTTTCACTTTCGTTTTTAGCCGCGCGGCTCAGCTATTAGAGGCGGGTCCCGGCTTCACTATGACGCCAGGCCCGCCGCGATATGATGAGGGGTCACCTTTATATCGCAGGACCGGGACCCAGGACGTACTTATACATCCTGGGTCCTTAAGAGGTTTAATTATGTACAAGCCCCGGTGCATTAATCAAGAAGGGGCTAGGAGCAACTTGGCTCCACCTTCTTGACTCTTGGCTGAGAAATGAAAAGGTGATTTCATAAGTATGTCCTCCACCATTATCTCCAATTTGCTTTTATACCCTAACAGATATCTAAGAGTGTCTGCAGCTCTTAGCAGTAAATACAGCTGACAGATTGCCTTTAACCCCTTAAGGACGCAGGACGTAAATGTACGTCCTGGTGAGGGGGTACTTAACGCACCAGGACGTACATTTACGTCCTAAGCATAACCGCGGGCATCGGAGCGATGCCCGTGTCATGCGCGGCTGATCCCGGCTGCTGATCGCAGCCAGGGACCCGCCGGCAATGGCCGACGCCCGCGATCTCGCGGGCGTCCGCCATTAACCCCTCAGGTACCGGGATCAATACAGATCCCGGCATCTGCGTCAGTTCGCGATTTAAATGAACGATCGGATCGCCCGCAGCGCTGCTGCGGGGATCCGATCATTCATAACGCCGCACGGAGGTCCCCTCTCCTTCCTCCGTGCGGCTCCCGGCGTCTCCTGCTCTGGTCTGTGGTCGAGCAGACCAGAGCAGGAGATGACCGATAATACTGATCTGTTCTATGTCCTATACATAGAACAGATCAGTATTAGCAATCATGGTAATGCTATGAATAGTCCCCTATGGGGACTATTCAAGTGTAAAAAAAAATGTAAAAAAATGTAAAAGTAAAAGTAAAAAAAAAAGTGAAAAATCCCCTCCCCCAATAAAAAAGTAAAACGTCCGTTTTTTCCTATTTTACCCCCAAAAAGCGTAAAAAACATTTTTTATAGACATATTTGGTATCGCCGCGTGCGTAAATGTCCGAACTATTAAAATAAAATGTTAATGATCCCGTACGGTGAACGGCGTGAACAAAAAAAAATTTTAAAAGTCCAAAATTCCTACTTTTTTAATACATTTTATTAAAAAAAAATTATAAAAAATATATTAAAAGTTTTTTATATGCAAATGTGGTATCAAAAAAAGTACAGATCATGGCGCAAAAAATGAGCCCCCATACCGCCACTTATACGGAAAAATAAAAAAGTTAGAGGTCATCAAAATAAAGGGATTATAAACGTACTAATTTGGTTAAAAAGTTTGTAATTTTTTTTAAGCGCAACAATAATAGAAAAGTATGTAATAATGGGTATCATTTTAATCGTATTGACCCTCAGAATAAAGAACACATGTCATTTTTACCATAAATTGTACGGCGTGAAAACAAAACCTTCCAAAATTAGCAAAATTAGCGTTTTAATTTCCCCACAAAAATAGTGTTTTTTGGTTGCGCCATACATTTTATGATATAATGAGTGATGTCATTACAAAGGACAACTGGTCGTGCAAAAAACAAGCCCTCATACTAGTCTGTGGATGAAAATGTAAAAGAGTTATGATTTTTAGAAGGCGAGGAGGAAAAAATGAAAACGTAAAAATTAAATTGTCTGAGTCCTTAAGGCCAAAATGGGCTGAGTCCTTAAGGGGTTAAAGGGGTATTCCATAAAAAAAAAATTATCAGATCAACTGGCTCCAGAAAGTTAAACAGATTTTTAAATTACTTATATTAAACAATCCTAATCCTTCCAGTACTTATCAGCTGCTTAAGTTGAGTTGTGCTTTTCAGTCTGAGCACAGTGCTCTCTGCTGACACATCTGTCTGTCTCAGGAACTGTCTAGAGCAGGAGAGGTTTGCTATGGGGATTTGCTGCAACTCTAGACAGTTCAGAGGTGTCAGCGAGAGTACTGACAGAAAAGAACAATTTAACTTCAGCAGCTGATAAGTACTGGAAGAATTAATATTTATTACTCATTTACAAATCTGTTTAACTTTCTGGAGACAGTTTATGTGAAAAAAACTGTTTTTTCATGGAATACCCCTTTAAGCTTAGGTAAAGCTATTGGACTTTTGCTAGGCTACTAAATGTTTAAAATACTAGAGAAGCATATAAGCTCCATGATCCTGGTGTGGGAAGTCTTTTGGAAGCTGTACAATGTAATGCATATGCTCAGACTTCCTGGTTTAAGCGGCCATGCTTGTGACATCACGCCACGCCTCCTATATCCATGCCTATAGGAGGGGGTGTGACGGCTGTGGTCGCTCGTCATGCCTCTTCCC